>NW_027110364.1:0-611 GCF_000696795.3 Halyomorpha halys
AAATACAGAGTTTTTACTCCATTATTCACAGCTTCTTTCTTTTTTGAGAATTGACCTTAAATTTGAGAATACTCAATCTCATTCAGAGCTCCATATCCTTAAAACTACCTACAACACCAAAAAACTCCATAGCACATTATTTAAATAAGAATAAAGTCACTAAAATATGAGCCTAATATGTAGTACATAATACATAGAGCCTTCAATATTTACAATCAATTAATTAATTATATTTTTTATAATCTTATAATTAATTAACGCAAATGTTGCGAAAAATTTAATATGTTTAAATAATGAAATTGCAGATTCCTATGACCCATGACAGTAAGGGCGCGAGATGTGGTTGGAAATGTCCAGGTCTAAGAATATTTTTATGAACAAACGGCAAGTCTTAGAAAAATGATATATTTTTTTTAAGTATTTTTAATTGCCTATACTATATCACTCCATGATTGAATTATAACAATGGAATGAATGATTTTTTTTTTATAACATTTTTGGAATTAAGGTGCCTATTTTACACATTATATACCTAATATAAAAAAAAAAATATTATAGTAATTACCATGCATTCTGACCCTCACGTTGTTCCGTAGTAATAAAACTGTCTC
>NW_027110364.1:7256-8132 GCF_000696795.3 Halyomorpha halys
TCCTTATCTTATCTCTCTGTCATTCCTTGACACCTTCCAACATTCCAGTTTATTCTCCATCAGCACGTCCCTTTCTTTTATTATTCTAAAACAATCGCCACGCGTTGGGTACATTCTCTTCATCGGTTAGGATCAGAAAGTTGATGATGCAGTAGTTCCCAAACGGTTTTCGCCCAAATAACTTTTAACTTTTAATTCTGGAAGATTATTGATTGACCGTGTGTATATATGAATGGAATATGGTCCGGGTGCGGTAAAAAAAAAAACAAACTGAAATAGTAGATAATTATACTATTTTATTTAGCCAACGTTTCGCCCCACGTTGCAGGGCTTCGTCAGGGCTAAAAAAGATATAAACACATAGTTACAAAAGGGAAAAAAAAAGAGAAAAAAACATAAGTGTAAAATAACAGGGGTATAAAATGTAAAAAAGTAAGATATAATAAGAAAAATGAAAGGTTGTAAATAGTAAATGAAAAGGGTAATATTAACAGATAGATAAGAGAAGAAATATTAAAGAAAATACAAATAAAGAGATGTAAAAAGAAAAAAAAACACAAATCAAATGATGAGACTGAATGCAGACCTGTTTTGACGGCAGTCAAAATTAAAGTGACCGTTGGTATTGGGAGGAGTGGGGACGGTAGTTATGCCACAATAACGAAAATAATTTGTAAAGTACATAGTAAAAAAGTATTTTAATTAGGTGAACAATAAATGGTAATATATATAAAGGGGGAGAAGAAATATTTAAAAAAAAAAAAAAACAGATAGAAAAAAAGTAAAGTAAGATAGGAAAAGTAAAGTATAAAATAATGGGATACAATGTGTGTAAGTAATTAAGAAACAAAATATACCAAATGAGCGGGGATACAG
>NW_027110364.1:8502-9420 GCF_000696795.3 Halyomorpha halys
ATGAAATCAATATTGTACCAACTAGATTTTACTATAAAGTTGATAATGCAGTAGTTCCCAAACGGTTTTCGCCCAAATAACTTTTGACTTTTAATTATTTCGCAACATACAGGCCGGGTTAAAAAAAAATCGGAACAATTAAACTATAAAGCTTGAATATGTACGATTTTTTTTTTTATTATCTATAATATGTACGAATAGAAAATATATATATATATATTCATTTGTATGAACATTATTACCGACAATAAACTATATATACTTGAATATTATTCCCTATATGTGACGGGTCACACTTTCAGTAGTAATCATCCAGTAAGTAAGACATCCAATATTTCTAAATGATTCATTTTATCAAATTAAAAACGTTATAGAGGGTTGATATATTTATATAGTAGGAGTAGTAAGGCACTGTACTACTAACTCCAAGTACCCGGGGTCGAATCCGGCTCTGGCAGATAATTATTATTTGCAACAATACCCAGGTATCACGCTAAATAAATTACTCACAACAGAAAAGTTGAAAAAGTAGCATAGAGGATATGGCATAGATTGTATTTTCATTGTGTACAAATGGATTATTCTTCTAAATTTCAAAATCATCGTGAAGATTAAAGATTACTGCCACAGCACTCCTGGCATTCGGTTTTGACACCCAAGTGGGCCGTGGCACCCTCTTTGGAATTCACTGTTTTAGACGTACTGATGTGAGTGATCAACTTCAACCTAGTTAAATATATTATAAAGTAGTCTAGAATACTTATCTTCGTAGGTTTAGCATTTACTATGACATTTATTAAAATAAATTAACTAGATGTTAGTGAAATAAAAAAAATGTTGGATTTTGGAAAAAAATTATTTATATTAAAGAAACTATAAATAAATATATAGATCATCAATAAAATTCCTTCCTAATTG
>NW_027110364.1:12832-13794 GCF_000696795.3 Halyomorpha halys
AGCAATGTCAAAGTTATTTCCGACAATAAAACTCGGAATAACCCTTCATCCCCATATTAGAAATCTACTGTCCCCACACCATATTGTCGGTTTTTCACATATTTTCGATTTTATCAAAAATTCCTCCAACGACTGACTGAATCAATATACAGTTAAGTGGTCTGTAATACCACCCAGATTGGTCTTACCCGCATTGAAATAGCCTTTAATTTTGTTTATTTAAAAAATATTTTTGCCAGTTCTCATTAGTAGGAATAATAAAAAATCGATAAATAAAAAATATATAAAAATTTTATGAGTAATTAAAGAAGAAAAATAGACATTCAATTCGAACGGGTAAATCCTAATCTTTCCAGATCCCATGTCGCTTATCTTTTGTTAAACTGTTATATTACAAGCGAAAACAACATTTTTACTCGTTATCCCCACCTTGAGAAACCCTAACATACGAATTTTTACAACCACAGAAAAATACAAATTTTTGTTCATAGTTTTAGCCTTTCGACAACACGAACTCACCTATCTACACAAAACTTGGGGACCTAAGTAAGCCGATAAATGAAAGCTACGTGATGTGCACACCACATGAATTATGATGAATTCTACCAAAATACACAATGAGTATCGTTTAGTGGTTTTACTTAACATTTTAAAATTTAAACATTATCTCAACCTTTGTTTATCGAATTGAATTCAGTTGTTCTAAATGTTTATAAACCATTATTGTTCGATATTGAACATAAAAATTGTATAAAATCACATGTTTTCTCTAACTCAAAAAAACTCAGCCAAGTAAACAGTTCAGTATACCTCACCATTTTTTATTTGTTTCCTTTTTTATCCTTTTTTTCTTTTCTTTTTTATGGGATCAATATTGTACCAACTAGATTTTACTATCTTATACATTTCCTGAAAATTTCATGAAAGTCGGATTAACGATTCTGTCGATAACACACAAACAA
>NW_027110364.1:16934-17978 GCF_000696795.3 Halyomorpha halys
TGATTGGAGAAGTTTGTCGGGGGTGCGGTCAGCAAAGAACAACATAAATGAACAAAACCATATTTATTTATTTTATGCCGACGTTTCAGTTGCAGGCCTAACTTCTACGCCATAACCCCTGATGAAGACCTGAAACTCAGATCGAAACGTCGGCATAAAATAAATAAATATGGTTTTGTTTATTTATGTTGTTCCTTGCTGACCGCACCCCCCGACAAACTTCTCCAATTAAAAAATTATAATATATGAGCAGGCGAGTAGAAAAGGATACAAGTGAGAATTTTTCTAAAAAGATATTTTTTTTTTTTTTATTTTTCTGTGCCGTATCTACTAGAGTTATGCTTCAATAGGGGTATCCATGATATTGTAATACATGTAAAATGTTTTACCATATTAAATGTTATAAGTATAGCATTGTGAGCAGCCCTATTTAAAGTCATGTTAAATGGTAAATATATAAGAGCGGATTTTCTGAGCAACTTATTTAGTAAACTTTCCTTCCAAAACTTCATGTTATTGTTTACTTCTAAGTTTTGATTACAGTAATTTATTATAACATGCTTAAAATAAGTGAAAAGTAGAAGTGTAAAAGTTTGGCTACTGATTGTCTTTTTTAAAAAGTCTTAAACACAAAAAAAAAGAAAAAAAAACAAACAAAAACAGAAACTATGAATAATTAACCACCACGACAACAAATAAAACGGTGACAAGCTCAGCTGGTCTGTTGCATGGAGTTATTCTCCATTTAGCAGATCTAGTAACAGTCTCTCAACCATGTTATATGTTACATCGTTTTAACATGATAAAAGAAGGAAATATTTCTCCATTTAACATAAGTTTTTCTATTTAACTCACTTTAACATGTTAAACTAAAGATCGTGAATACCCCTAATATTATAACACAGGTCGCTAAGTTGTCATTAAGTCATTTAATATGTTCTTTGATTAGCAGCAATGTCAAAGTTATTTCCGACAATAAAACTCGGAATAACCCTTCATCCCCATATTAGAAATCTACTGTCCCCACACCATATTGTCGGTTTT
>NW_027110364.1:19133-20699 GCF_000696795.3 Halyomorpha halys
ATATTTCATTGTAAATTAATAAAATTATAAGTATTATTATATGAGCTTAAGGCAATCAGAGGGAGAAGACTCAATAAAGTATATAATACATTTCATGTATTATATATGTATAAAGTACTAATTCTATTTTAATTATAATTTTTTTAATTCTTAAGACTGGTAATTATTTATTAAATAAATCAAATTATATCCTTATATAGTCTCAACACTTTTTATTACATCAATAGTCCAACGTTCAACGGCCATTTCGGCCATCCTCAAGGACAATCTTCAAATATAAATTCTCTCCTCACGTCAAAATTAAAAAATTGTTTTGCAGGCTATTCTGCCTAGGTCATTAATTATAAGTCAAAATCACCCTATTTTAAAAAAAAAATCATTAATTTAAAAAAAAAATAGGATGGCCGAAATGGCCGAAACGTTGGACTATTGAAGTAATACAAAGTGTTGAGACTATACAAGCATATAATTTGATTTATTTAATAAATGTACTAATTCTATTTTAATGAAGGGTACGAAAAATATGAGCCTTATATTTGATTAATTTAATTTAACAATGAATATGAAATTATAATGAATAAATTGTGAAATAGTTGTGTCAAAAATATAAAATGTAGGAGGATTTTAACAAATTATTCTGTTTTTAAATAAACATAGCTGTTCACAACATGAGGACATTAAATAATATTAATAAATGTACGTATTCATACTTTTTATATTTGATGATAAAATAGAAACTAAATAAATAAAGATATACCCATCTGAGGAAGCGGGTAGCTCAGTTGTAAGGCACTGTCACTACTAACTCCAAGTACTCGGGTTCGAGTCCAGCTGTGGCATATAATGATTTTCTGTTTCACTGTACCTGTGAAGAGAGAGCTAATAGTACAAGACCCCAAGAGAAGAAAAAAGGCAGTTTTATTCCACCTCAAATTTTTATTTCTTTCATGAAAACTATGTATCATTACTAGTCAAAATTGATGAGTCTGCCAAGTATGGGTAGGGGGAATAAAAAATGGCGGCTGTTTCAAAACCTTAAAAAAACATTGATTTTTCATTCGGAGCTCTATATCTTAAAAACTACCTACAACACTAGAAAACCTAAGAGAACGTCATTTAAAGATGAACAAATTTGCCAAAATATGAGCCCTAAAAGAGATATTTACGTTAAATAGTTCTAAAGATATAGATTTTTAAAAAGCAACATTTCATGAAAATGTTGTATGGGACGTACTGAAAGGTCAGTAGTTAGTGAATTTATTTTGAAAAATCTATATCTCAAAATCCATTTGACGTACAAATGTCTATTAGCACTCAAATTAAAGCTAGTTTAAAGAGCTATAAAGTGGTTTATGATGTTTATCTTCGTTATTTTCATTTGCCAAATTTATATTCATATGTGAATATCATAAAAACTACTACCACTACGAAGATAAGTGTCATAAACTACTTTATAGTAAGTTAAATTTCCTTTATTTTGAGTGTTGGCAGGCATATGTGCGTCTTATGGGTCTAGGGATATAATTTTTCAAAAATCTAACATTTTATACGAACAACTAGAAATTA
>NW_027110364.1:21706-22933 GCF_000696795.3 Halyomorpha halys
GTAGAATATTGTTAAAAAAAATTATAAGTAGTAGATTATTATTCAAAATATTATTTTTACCTTAAAACTAATATTATTGATATTATATTGATCAATGTTAGTACCTCTATAACATATTGATATTTTTGAAAATTTAAATAAATAGTTTTGAAAAATATATGATAAAAATAGTTATAGAAGTTAAAAGATAAGTAGTGTTTTCAAATATATAATGATACAATTTTATTTATATTAAACAAAAAATTACATTTAATTTATTATATTTTGATGTCCACAATTTTTTTCTCATAAAATAATTTTTTTAGATAAAATAAATAATAAATCAGAATAAAATTTTAACTTTGTGCTGAAGAGATTTTCTGTACAATGCCAAACTGACTTAGAATTTTTAAGAGTATTGTGTTCGAATTGTGGATGCACATTTAATGTTGCAGCTAATTTGTAATTTTGGTGGACGTTAATTGATCGATTTGTACTTTTAATTAGTGACGTCACATATATATCTCTTTGACATTGTGGAGAGAATAGAAAACCAAGTTAAAATTCAAAACAACTCAGGTTAGTAAAATATACAGATATTCCCCAATAAAGTTCACATTTCGATTTTATACATAGTATAAATATTGTATAATTGAAGAAAAGGTATCACTGTTAAGGAAATATAAATACTCTCCGTGTAGCTCAAATTTCATGATTTTTTTTTTTAAATACTTTTTATGTATTGATAGATATTACAATCTGCCACACAGTTGTAGGCTATAGGTAATAGTGATGAATGATCACAATCATACTAAAATAAAATAAAATAAATTAATGAGTGAAAAAAAAAATAAATCTCTCTTAAAATCTATACAAACAGAAGAATAAATAAAATAAACATTATCAAACTATGTGTATGAAAAAAAATAACATAATCATTTTAAAAATTATGATTAATTAACTACTAATTTAATCATTATTTATATGATACTATTTAATTTAATAACTATTTATACATTTATATAATATATTATGTTTCCCTTTCACATCCTTAAAATATATAAAATATTATGAGGTATAAATTAATAATGGGAAACTGTCTGAAAACGTAAATATACAAATATTAATTTATAATTCATGATATTTTATGCAAACGTAACGTATTGTGTGAATCGACCTTCATACTTTCAGTTTCTAAAATCACATTATTAATACAAATATTAAAACAACATTAGGTTAAATATTAAC
>NW_027110364.1:23479-25092 GCF_000696795.3 Halyomorpha halys
AATTTAATCTTGTTCAGTAGGAATATGTAAGTTTCCACATTCTCAAATGTTCATCAACTAATCCTCTGACACAATTCCTATTCAGATCCAACCATCCCTAAAATCTTCCCATCCTTCCCCGAAGGTTGAAACAGCGGTGGCCCCAAGAACTATTCAAAACCTGCTATTTGAGTTCTGGCTCTGGCCAGATTCTTCACACGTCCTGAACGCCTGTGGCTCTAGTCCCCTCACCCAATCTCCAATGGCTCTCCGTACCAGTGATGCGGTTGGGAAAGAAACGCTGGGATCTCGGAGTTCTGCCTTGCCATACACATTTTGGCGGCAGGACGCGGTTCGAGGTACCCTTTGGAAAATATAAATATGTTTAATACTATTTATTTTGTTTTGATTCTTTTCTTTCGCTATTTTCTCATTTTGCAGTAATTATTTTATCGGCTTATGTTAATTTGCAATATGTATATATTTTTATTATAATCATTATCCATTTTAGTTTTTACATATTTTATTTCCTATATAATTTTTTATTTAATTTTCTCCTTGTCTTATATGTATCCACGGTAAGATTGGGTACTTACAGTCTTAATATTTATTGCCTTTGAGTGTGAGATATTGTATAATTTCAATAAAAAGTTTTTTATATATAAAAAGAAAACCCTTCTTGACCAGACGTAGAACTAACTTATGACATTATGCCACCTGGCCACACATTTAATTCTAAATTTCATTCTCTAAAGCATCGATTGTATATTGATAAATAAATTATATTATACCAATTTGGATTTTTTTTTAATAACCATATGAAATGACCTTTTAATTTATATCAAAGTATAATAGATATAGTCGTTATACACTGAGCTCATTTATTTATACTGCATACTCCTTGTACTGTAATAATTTTTATTTTGGTTCTGTTGTGCTAAAAAAAAAAAATTGTTTTCATATGATTCATTTCAGTTTTGATTTTAATCATGAATACAATCCAACTAAACATGATAATGGAATGCAGGTTTTAAATAGAAGAATGTTTATTTACTCTTGTGTAATTTTACACCGGCGCCAAGGTATCGCCTCGAACTCCACTGTCAGGCGGCCCTGCTCTTCTTTACTACTACGACAGTTTCAACTCTCGCAAAAGAGGAAGGACACCACCCACTTCGTACAAGAAAAAACTAGTGCGTAGGCAGAAAGCGCATGCCACTTTTGAATTTTGTTCATTTTATATATCTTTCTACACTTCTTTTTTGTAATTGTATTCTTGTTAAATAACCTGATATTGGAAAGTTTATTGTTTGTTTCTGTGCTAAATAAACAAATGGGTCTGGTAAATCAATTCCGATAAAAAAATTTTGAGGTTAAAACTCTTCCAATTTGAATGTATTTTATTCTAAATTAACATAGTGTTGCACAACGTTTCGGGACTATTGTCCCATATTCATGTACTTTAAATAATCTAATTTTATCATGATGGAATAATATTTCTTGTAGTTTTATCTTGTATTTAGCTTAGCAACGTTGTGCAACAATATGTCAATTTATAATTAAATGCATTCAAATTGGAAGCTTTTTAACCTCAAAAAATTTTTATTGAAATAGTTTTTTGGTTTCAGTATACA
>NW_027110365.1:0-5094 GCF_000696795.3 Halyomorpha halys
GTTTCTCTAGGCTATAATAGAGGTAAAATAAGTAAATAAATATTTATTTGAAAAGGCAGAAGTAAACCCTATTTGCATAATATAATATATTCGTTTAATCGATTTCGTATATGTTTTGTGGTTAACTTTGGTTACAGAGTCCTATATCGGCGGATAGCTGCGTAATATGATTATATCAAAAGCCACAAATATGCAGTGTTTCTTAAGTAATAAAAACTTTCATATTTGTAACTAATTGACGCCTAGTAAACAAAAGGTGCCTCTATATTATGAACAAAGGGTTTTAACATAGGCATATAATTAGGTCTATTGTAGGCAAAGGGTAGGAGGGGATTTGATTCCATTTAATCTAGAATAGAGGGAAAGTAATATCTTCTTCTATCAGCCTTTTAGCTTTCTTGGTAATTGTTTTAGGAAGGCTCTCAACGTTTTGTAGAATATTTATTTAATTGAATTAAAATTTATTTAAAAAAAAATTCAAATGTCTATTCAGTTTTATTTATTCTTTTGTTTTTTATATGGTCTTAGGGTTAAACGTTCACGTTGGAAAAATAAGATATAAAAAAAATAGCTTCCTCTTCAGGAATATTAAAAAAAAAAACCCAACCATGACAAGCAATTTAAATTAAAACTTCGCAAAGTTCTATGTGTTCTGATATTAGATTTCTCAGCTATACATTCCCTTACAATTGTTAATGCTATGACTCTTTCCCCCCTTCTCGTATCCCATTAAGAGTTAATAAATTCTGATAAATTGAAACTTTTGAAATGTATGCACTAAGTTACACTAATTAAAATTTTATCGATAAAAATAGTTATTAAAAGTCATGTGTACATTTTATAGTATATAAGTAAATTAAATGTCGATTAAACTCCTTTAAGAAGCCAAACCAAGTTCCGTTAGAAGGACTTTTTCTAAGAATTAAATAACATAAAAATCAGTGAAGACTAAAATGACTTTATTCTTAGATATTTACAAGAACTACATGTTACTATTACATAAGAGTCTCTCTCTTCTGACTTAGCGATCTAGTGCTAGGAAAAATATATGTACACTTGAGAAAAGGGGGTAGGAAGAATGTGAAAATAGGAGAAGGGGTTTGGACCAACCAGATAATTTAGGAAATTAGGTGGAGCTTAGAGAGCCTATGAAATTAGAAATAAATATCTGGGAGGGGAAAAAGGCGTGACTAGAAACAGGGTGGCCAGGCTTCCCAGAAATTGGCGGTAAGGGACCATGACTTAAGGACTTAGGCTAGTCCCCATTGACTGATGCAAGTCCATTGTGTGATGACAGCTTGTGCCTGCCTAAGTGTCAACACTTGCTTTTTTACATTGATATAGAATACGAAGGAAAGGTCACTTCCTCTATGGTCAATGTCTGTCGAAATGTGCCAGATGTTTATAGTTTATACTATATAGTTTATAATGATAGTCTGTTTATAATTATAGCTGTTAAATACTATAGCGTTCGTTAACTTGAGTAAGTCGAGATAATTACATTTGCGTGGGAACACCTTCATCAGACCCGCTAGCAGTTATGTATCACTTGTTGCATTATATATTATATTAATAAAAAAACAAGAAAGTATATATTTATGTTTGGATTATATATTATTTATATTTTATACCTAGTTCATTTTTTGTGAACAGTTAAAAAATTGTTACTATTTTAAAGCCAATGATTTGTTCAGCAAATTCAGCAGAACAAATTACCGACCCAACGCTCTCATTATGACGTCATAGCAAATACAGGTTACATATTTCAGGTACAGTCCGTTCTTGTAGGACTTGGAGTTTTGAAGCTTATTGTCGCCGAAACTATGGATCGGCATAGTACCGCATTATGAGTGTTGCTTAATTTGTGATTGAAAAAAAACTAACCGCAGTTAGTGTAGTCTTATATTTTACAATGTTTATGGTATATTCTTATTTAGCTCCGATGCAACTCTGAAAATTGAGTAAATAATTTTTTTGCTGGTTTTACCTTTCTTGACCGCCATCCGGACTATCTTCTTACTATAAACAAACTAAGATACAGAACCAAGCAAAGCTAATTTCATGAAAATGCGAAATAAAGTCCAAAATTAGTTCCTCCCACTCATTTCTCGGTCGCTACGTGGTCGTTTTCCTTTCGTTTTTGTTCCGCATATGTTTTGGTACTCTAATTATTGGCCTCCTTTCTACATGGTCGGACCTAATTTCTCCTTTTATCATATTTTTCCGCGCTCCTTCATTTCTACCACTTATTGGAGTTGGCAAGGAGTCGGATTGGTGTTCTTTATGATTAAGTTAAAGATACGCAATAGATTATAAGAAATAGCCTGATATAAAAATATAACAGTCCTTATTATAAAACATAGTAAATTGGAAACATCAATCTGCGTTGAATTCGTAAACTAAGGTTATCGCCAAAGGGGTCACTTCGATATCTACGATTTATTTTCCGTATCTCCATAGGATACTTGGATTTTATTGCATTACATCGAGTCGAATTGGTTTTTCCTCTGACCGTTACCTGGAGTAGATACTTACTCCCTTCATATTTCTGTAATCGAATCCCATTCTTCTCTTAGTCTCTTCCAACTCCTTTAATTCAAATCCGATTTTCATTCCCGTACTACACGATTCCTCTCTACTGACCGCAATACCCTTTTCGATAATACTTTTGTATTTACAAATCCACGACTAATTGAGCCATGTCCTATGGAATTCTATTCCGCCTCTAGTCCATAATGTTCTTTCTGTATTAGAATTGCATCTCTTTGTTTATTTTCAACATTTCAGGGAACTATAATTTGCTTTTTAGTTATTACTATAATTTTATTAATTAAATTAGTTATTACTAGAGATCAGAATTTCGTGCAATTGTAGCTTCAAATTTTGTTAAATCTCGACAGAAATTCGAATAATAAAAAGAAATTTGAATTTTAAATTGCACGTTTTGAGTTTTTTCTGTACAAAATTGTATGTTTTGCTCTTTTTGGTCTAAATTATCTAAAATATTTTTTTTACATGAGATTAATGCTTGAAATACATTTTTCAGGCTAGAAACGGAGAAAATACGGCATACAATTTGGCACCTCATTGCGTAGACCGCAATAATGCTCTCAATCGCTCCTGTCCCATTTTCAAAACCTATAAAGAAATCAAATCCATTCAGTTTAATACCAAATATCATTAAATGAAGCCAGGAAAATATATATCCAGTAAAAAATCTTGTTCGTCTTATCTAGACATTTGCTGAAGTAATTAAAATAATATAGGTGGCCATTCAGATGAATATATTATTTTATTTATCTGGAAATTCTAGCTAAATGGAAAGTAATGAACCCGGCCAAGTTGTAGAATCACATAACGGAACAAACAAACTAAAACTAATCTAATTAATTCTAGCAACAAATTTGGACTGATCGACTAGAGATCATCCTGGCGGTCGGGGATCGCAAGATATGGTTCATATTTTAGGAAATTTATTCTTCTTTATATGATGTTCTCTTAAATTTTTTAAATTATTTTTTTAACTTTTGAAACAGCCGCCATTTTGTATTCTCCATACTTATACTTAGCCAACTCTATTTTGACTACTAATTATCCATAGTTTTCATTAAAGTAATAAACTGATTTTTTCTCCTCTTGTGCTCTTGTACTATATGGTTTTATGACGAGTGTAAAGAAGTCATTAAAACCGGCGTAAGAGAATAAAAATAATTCCAGAGGTTTATGACAGCCTTCGACCAATGTAAAATCTAAAATGAAATGTTTCGTTAACAGTATAAATACTACTACAACTTCCTCCAACGTTTGGAACAAAATCCGAAAACTCGCGTCCAAATCCTATCTCCGCTTGACCGTATTAGTCAACGGACGGCTTTCAAATGACCTATCGACCATCAACGATTTAAAATACTTTTCCCTATTTCCATTCCAAATCAGATAACCTCCGCCAAAATATGTTTCCAGAGAAAACAAAATTCCAAAATAGTACATACGATACAACCCCTACTATGACCTACAGTGTACCTTGTGGGAACTCAGTAATACACACTGTAAAATCTTCCTCTCCCGGTCCTGACAATATACATTACGATATGATTAAATATCTTCCAAATATCACCAAACAATGGTTACTTGACGTATTTCAATTCAACGTATTCAATATCAGTTAATTACGTAATTCAAATTAATTACAATTTTTTTTAAATAATTTATTTATTGTTATTTACAACTGTATACAAATATATACTTGTATATAAGTAAATCTGCTGTAGGTTACATAGTGCCATGATACAAACATGTGGAGAATGTACCCTCTGATAGAACTCCAAATTACAATTTTAAAAATTGAAAAGATCAGCGCATCACATCCGGCTATCGCCTAATCTTTCTTACGAGCTATGTCTATAAAATAATGGACAGGATGGTCAATAAAAAATTTATGTGGATTATTGAAAAATATGACTTAATACAACCTTTCCAGTCAGGCATTCGAAAGGGTCGATCCAGAAGAGACCTCTGCCGAGCATTGGGGACAGTAGCTCAGTAGCGTTTATGAACGGGCAACAAATGATAGCTGTCTTCTTTGATATGCTGAATGCATTTGACATCATAAACCATGCCTTTATACTACACACGTCGTTCTCTATAGGAATCAGGGAACAAATGTTTTTATTCATCAAACAATTTTTGACGGATCAGCATTATAGGGTACAAGTTGGATGTGAACTGGAGGGACACAGATAGATTAATGGGGTACCTCCGGGATGTGTCCTCAGTCCAACACTTTTTTTGTCTCTGGCCATAAATGAATTGGAACTGAATTTGCCAAGGGGAGTTAAACCTTGTTTGTATGCCGACAATCTAGCAATCTTTTATCGATTCGAATGAGTTCAAGATTTCAACTACAGAATTATATAATGCAACTACCAGGATAAAACATTGGTCATACACTACCGATATTCAATTCGCTGTCGAAAAAATGAAAGCGAAATACGCCTCATTCACCCGATTTATATTGAGGTAACTCCAAAATACAATACATGAGATTTCTAGAATTCATATTCGATAAAAGACTAATAGTAGACTAATATAGAC
>NW_027110366.1:0-439 GCF_000696795.3 Halyomorpha halys
TCATGTCACTATGTCACCTACAGCAAATTTATTTGTTGTATATATGTGTATACAGTTGTAAATATCAATAAATAAATTATTAAAAAAAAAAAAAAAAAAGACATTGTTATTAACATACGCTGATGACACACTTATGTGATCTGTAAACAACGACCCAACTAATGCATCACAAATTCTACAGACACACATAACAAGGTGTCAAAACTGAAGAATCAAATTCTGACAAACTCCACCAAATCATCTTTACTCTCCGTCGTAAACTTCTACCCTCATGTTATGTCCTACAGTTTCTTTTTTAAATACTCCACTAACGCCTGTTGAACAGATTCGATACTTAGAACTCTATCTTGACAAGAGACTTACTAGGAATCCACACACAAGACTGAAACGACAAGAAACTGCTCGTAGATTTCGATTCCTACAAAACCTACTTGACAAA
>NW_027110366.1:3434-4977 GCF_000696795.3 Halyomorpha halys
TCAATTTTTTAAAGAATATAAACAAAATTAAAGCAACAGGATATGAAATAGGTACGATGATAAAATTTTGTGCTCATATTGTTTCAGGTATTATGCAATAGTGCACAAATATCCATTCATACAATTTTTGCAGCCATAGAATAACAAAAGATAAAAACAGAAGGAGAAAAAAGGGAGGGGTGTAAATGAAACAATAGTGCTCACTGAATTAAAAGAAAAAAAATTAAATAATCATAATACATAAATATATAAATATAGTAAAATGCTATCAACATCTGAAAAAAAAAATATTATAATATAAAACTGAAAAAATAATTTTAAAAAATAAATGAAGAAAGAAAAACTAATTTATGTCCAATTCACTCCAATATTATATTCTGGCTGAAGAACTCCTATGCACTTGAAAATCTTGGGAAGGAACCACCCATTGGTGGTACTTCAAGCATTAATTTAAATTAGAAGGACCCGTGGCCATCTTCTTTTCAGACGCCTCGGAGGATTATCAGGAATTGTTAAGGATGAGAGATTAAGAACTAATGGGTTAGGAAGGGTAAGGAGCTTGGAATGATAAGATGCATATCTGTTTTGGGCCAAATCTGCAACGAATGGGATGTGTTTGTGGACGAGTTTATTTGAAACGTAATAAGGAGCATCAAATTTGCTTTTTTAAATGCACATTTTATTTCGAATAACTTGTCCAAATTTCAGCAGCTTTTTAATTTATTTATTCATTAGTTTTAACCTATTTAAATGATGTCAAAATTATTGCCTAATGTTTTTGAATAAATTTATACATTTTTATTTATTTATAATATTTCTTTACTTCTCTTTATGTTTGTTTCCTGAAAGTATCAATTTCGATATAATATAATTAAAAAAAAATTATGTAGTAAACGCAATATTTGTGACAGATCACAGAAAAATACGAGAAATGCTAAAGTGGAACAAAATTAGAGGATTATATATATAGTGTTAATAACAAAACAAAATACAACAGAAGAAGAAATGAATTTAAAACAAAAAAAATACAAATTTAATGTAATTTAGTCACTTGAAAAATTGTTATAAATATTGTACCAATGTATTTTGCCTATATTATTTTTTTATGTTGTATTTTAATATAATCATTATGATTTGTATTTGGGCAACCTTGCTTCTTGTTAATAAAGCATAGCATTGTTTTATTGTGATCTATATATTAGTTTGTTTGTTTTTTAATTTATTTATTTTTTTTTTTTTTTTGTAAACTGAACTACTGTTGTGACTATTATATCTTAGGTTTAGTTTACATTGCTATCTAATGATAAATTCGTTTACTTTGCTTAACGGATGATCACTGAAGAGGGTCTGAGAGAGTGAATTAGGGAGAATAAATTTGTCAATTAAATGAAATAAAATTGTTAAATAGAATAAAAATAAAATATTTTTATTTAGTGTGTAGACGAGTTTTTTTTTTTTTTTTATATCATGTAAATATATGTCTAAACATGGATTGATTGTTATGCTATGTATTGTAGCAACCCAATGTATTTAGTCAACATGG
>NW_027110366.1:6227-7190 GCF_000696795.3 Halyomorpha halys
ACATTCTTTCCGGGCCACAAGGTATTCAACCCTCCTCGTTATATCAGAAAATTTATGTTTATTTAAAATAGGAATAATGTATGTAATAAAGTTCGGTTTTATATATTTATGATTAAATCATATAAAAGTTATATATGTATCGCAACGTTATTGTTTGTATAGTCATGTCCTACAATGAGAAAAACAGTTTTTTTATAACAAATATTCTCTTCAAATAATTGCCACAAAACTACAAATACATAGTGCAATCTCTGACTAATAAATATTACAATTAAAATATAGTTTAATACAAACATTACTTACAATTCTCAACTGCAGTGTTTAAATTATGATCCTACCATCTTCTAGTTTAGCGAAGAACTGAATCGGTTTTGAAATGAAGGTAAGGTTTGTTTAGGTTTCCTGACATTAAACTTTTTTTTTTGTTTATATTTTGTCTGTTTCTAATACCTACTTCTCCATCTGATAAACACATAAAGACAAAATTAACAATATTAAATAGAAACATATTTTCAGTTAGGAAACATAATCCTAAAATAGTCTTTATGTATGAAGTACGCCTTCAAGTAAAGGCCAGGCGCACATTCACTTTTGATTAGCTGGTGGAATATAAAGTAGGGATATAAAAAAAATAAAACATGGTTAACTGAAAATAAAATCTATTGTCTAAGTTACAGGCAGTATGGGGTGGCCAAAAAAAAAACATTTGTTGTTAGATGTGTTAATGAATTTGGAATAACTGGGCAATCGAAAACCGTAGATTTAATGATGTGGTTGATGATGATGGATCCTAATTACTGATATGTTGACTTACTATTTCGTTCTTCCTTCACTCCTTGATTTCTCTATAATTCCTTCATTTCTTGATTTCTCTCTCTCTCCTCCTCTGCTCCGTGGGGAGGAGGCTCTTCAGAGCCTCTCTACTCACTCATTTGCACTAAAGATGATAACAGTGAAGAAAAA
>NW_027110367.1:0-1309 GCF_000696795.3 Halyomorpha halys
GTTTCATAAAAATTTTATTTCGAAAGTAGCCAGACGATGGTACAATAGACACATACAGTTGTAAAGTTGGAATACTACTTGAAACACCAAAAGTGAACACAGCATGATTACAATCAAAAACAAAAATTATTAAAATATAATATAATAGGCCTAGGTATTCTATTATCAAAACTAAACGGGTAAGCAGTATTTTGTTTTAAAATTTATTAATTTTCAACATAGCGCAATAAAAAAAAGAATAAGAGAAAATATGGACTTTTAAATGCAATTTTGTATATTTTACCACGGGTTCTTATAGTAAAACAAGTTTAAAAGCGCTGCAGTACCCGTAAAAATATGAAAAGGGACTCTTTCCCCTAAAAAAAAAAATAAATAAATTTTTTTATTTCTCTCTAAAAGAAGCTAAATTAAATTTTAATTTAAGCTAGTTAAATTAACTATAAAATTAACGTAATATAAGGTAAAAAGGCAGTTAAATTTGTAAAGAATGTGTAACTTTAAAAAGGAAAATCCCTTTTGAATATAAACCCGAAAAGCCATAATGCTGAAGGGTTAGGAATATGATTCTTAAGTATTGTGTGGTGATGAACGTTTTTTTACGTGTGTTTTTAGCTTCATAAGCTATGCAATGTTTATCCGAAGGGGGCACTATTGGTGCAGTACCTACTACTAATATTATAGCTAAGACATTAAGATATCGATTTATAACCTAACCAGAGAAGATTTATGTATTTTAAATGAGATTGAAATATTGAATTATTTATACAATAATTTATTTATGTATGTTAATCTTAAAAAAAAAAGTGCTAAAGGAACTAATAGTATATAGGGTTCCTTTGATAATCAGGTTACTCAGTTAACGGTTGTGTGGGCTTATGTAAGAAAGTGGTTCATTGTCGAGAGATAAATGCCCTGTGGCTGGCCAGGATTCACTGACACCGAGATAACACTATCTTATACAGGATACAATGGGATCTGTCTGTACTCTTAGTTCGTCTCTATACCCCCTGCCCTTTACAGGTGCTACTTCGGGACAATCCAGAACAAATGTGTATGGAATCCTGATAGAAAAGCCACTTTAAAACTAAAGAACATAATGGGAGAAGTGAGGCATTTTATTTTGGTATCATTAAATATACAAATATAAGGTTTCACAAATAAGTCCTATCTATATAAGAGCAATTGAAGAGATAATGTTTTGATATGAATTATTTTTAAATGAATAACAAATTAATCATGAAATCAATTAATCATATAAATATATCAAAAACTAAAGTTTCATAAAAATTTTATTTCGAAAGTAGCCAGA
>NW_027110368.1:0-18397 GCF_000696795.3 Halyomorpha halys
GCCGTTCCAAAACGTAACAAAAACTCAAAAAAGGCAGTTATTTCATACCTCTTAGTTTTTGAATCATTTGAAACTAGGGTTAGTACTGCTGACAGAAAGAAACCTGCCTGCCAAGCCTTTTCTGTGCCGCGCGTTGTGCAGACGTGTTCCAAAATTCAACTTAAGAAACTCGAAATTCGAATTATTTACGGTTAGTTATTTATATCTTCATTCTTATTTATTAAAGCGCTAGGTTGGCAGGCAGGTTTCGTTTGTGTCAGTAGCAATCTAGTTTCATATGAGTTATTTAGCTTTGAAGACATCATTATCTAGCTTAGAAGACACCATTATCTAGCTTTGAAGACACTGTTATCTAGCTTTGAAGTATGGATTGTATTGAGACGGCTCAAGAATTTTTTTTTTAGAACTAATCTAAAGCACTTTTCTAGTTTTAGAGTGTAAACAATTAAATAACCAACGAATGCCTTCTATATACGATCCAAAATCATTCGTAAAACCCCCAGTGCTCTTTATAATATCAAAAACAAAAATTTATTCATGAAAAAGAATTATAGTAAATTTAAGTTTACATAAAATAGATACCATCTCTTATTAACTTCTTAGTTGTACTAGCCAATTACTTTTTATTCTTTTTGATTAATTACTGATAATCCTCCAAGATATAAGAAAAAAATATGGCAGCGTTACCCCCTATCATAAAACTCCGACTACGCTCCTGTGGCAAAATGTTTTTCTTATGACGTTCACCACTGGTGCGGTTGTTTGTATTAGCAAATTTTCATACCAAACCAAATAATTGTTCATTTCTACCTAAATAGTTGATTTTAAAATTGTTTTTACTTTTTAAGTTTAAATTGAAATTATCATCGATTCGCACCATGGTGACTTTTGATTGTTAATTGAAGTAATTTTTTGTGATTTGTACTTTTTACATGATAAAAAACTCGTGTTTTTTTTTTTGTGTTATGTACAGCACTAATAATGCTAATAATAACTATAATAATTATGACTTAGTTGTCTTATAGGGAATGTGTCCATAGATGTTGACGCTACTTAAAAAGACAACTAGTTCATCGTCTGAATCCCTGTGAGAAACACCTACCTTGAACTAAACCACATGTTTTAACAAACATTTGGTAAACGATTTTTATCATACGGCTTGGAATAAATAATAAGAAAATCACAACAAAAAGTTTAAAAGACTATAGGGGTGATAAAAAAAGGTTTTTGTTATATCATACCTTCAATACATTAATCATTGGCACTTCATCAGTAACTATTAGTTCCAATTTGAAATTTTTAGGTTAAAAAAGAATCGACTAAATTGAGATATAGAGTGACAGGAGAATCTAGGAAGGCTGTTGCCAATTAGGGAGACAGCAGCGCTACGCGGTGGAAGCTCGAACTTAGGAATGCCAATAAAAAAGATGGCGCTCCTAATACTGTTACCTTATTCTCACCCTTTATGGTTCTCTTTACGGATTTCTGTAAAGTGTCCTTTTATCCAGGACAAAGGGTGTGTACTATCGCATGTAAACACCTTGTTTTTCCCCAAAGGTTCCTTTAACTTAAGTCGTTAGCAAGCTACATGGGCTCCTTCCCATGTTATATTATACTAACAGGAGGTTATGTAAACTGGTCTACTAATGGACGATGTATGACCCTTCTTGTCTACCAGTGGTCAAATCCTCTATAGGTCTATGTATATTGCCGAACGATAAAAAAGTTGAAAATTGAATGTTTTATCTATAAATAATTGAAAAAAATAATTATTAGAGCCTGTCTTTAATTATATTTTGAAACTTGGTGATAATAAAAAACATCCAAATATGATAGCTCGTACCAATAAAATAAATTTCATTTTGACATGGATTGAACAATAGGGAAGAATAACTGTGTTTATTGTGTAGTGACTCTATTATAAGTCTTCAGAGAAAGTGTGATTGACACACGACCAATGAACAATCGATTTTATAGCCGTGAAACAGGACTGTATCGATTTGCTATTAGTAATTGAAAGTAGCTAAGTATGGTCAGGTGGATATCGCGTGGGTAATCTCGTCACAAATACATAAATATATGGAGTATATCATAATAATACAATACCATGTAAACATTCTTATTATGCTACATTCTTGCACGCGACCATTTGAAATGACTATTAACCGGTAACGTTTCTAGTCAAAGTATGAAAGGCCTTGCGACAGCACTGCTACAGCTCGTAAATTTATTGTGAAGGATTTAATATTTCTCAGGTTTTATTGCTTCGTGATCAATAGTTAGTTGAGAATAAATGGTATGAGGAATCAGCGCAATAGAAACGAATAAATTATCAGACCCCGCGGCGTACCGTAGTGGTGGCAGAGGGGGAGAGGAGGCAAGGCAAAATTTCAGTATAAATAATAATATCTTGTAAAATTTTGAACCATTTCATTTCGTGACCTTTTTATTTGTGAAAATAGTTCTTTAGAATTACAGTAAATTTAAGTCTTTTAAATTGAAATACCTAAAAAAAGGGGTGGTCAAATTTCCTCTGACTCGGGCAGCTGACCACGCAACGCCACTGCTCGGACCCTCTTGAAAAATAATTTAGAAATTACACTAATTTATAGGGGTAATAAAGTTATTGAATAGAAATTAATTATAATTATAATATGCAAAATATTAGAGTTTCGACTTCATATTTTTTATATGCGAGCTAATCAAAAGTTTCTATCCAAAAATTTCGAGACCTCTCGGCCTCAATAAATTTTATGTATCTTCAAGAAACACTCACACAATGTCAAAGCAAAAATATTGAGTCAAATATTGATGTTTTTTTTTTTTTTAATATTTTAACACAGAAAATTTGCAAAATCTTTCAGAAATGTTTGTTTTTGGGATTAAAAAGCTTTAGAATATCGAATTTCTTTTTATCATTCATCTCTGCCATTCTTGCAGTACATAGTTCATTATTAGATCTACATTTGGCTTGTTATAGGAAATATGTTGTCTCTATAACAAATAGCTTCTTAGTCCAGTTTAGGGCTAATTTCGATTGTATATCGATCATTCGTACAATAATATCACATTCTATTCCAACACATTTATAGCATTGTAATGAAAACAGCGGAAGCATAGAAAAAAATGAACCGATTCCGAATCGTTTTGTTAGAATATCTCTCCGGGTTCTTCCTAACTTGTTCCCCTGTCAACAATAAGGAAAGAAACGACTTCATTAAGAAAGACATACGTTCCTGGAAATAAAAGCCGAATGTAAAGCTCTCTTGCGCTTCCATGTAAATAAACACCGTTTTCTATATCCTTCTTTTTTGGTCTCGTATCCCCGAAAAAAATGCTTATAAATTAATCAAAGATTCCTTCAAAAGGTTACGCTTAGATAAGGCAAACAAATACAGAGTTCTTAAAAGGTTCAGAACATTTTCCAATCTTAATGATTACAATAAAAATGTCTTCCTTTTTCTTCTCCAATAGGAGTTTTTGACCCTGAAAACCTGTTTTTTATGTTTAATTGACTCGAGTATTTCAATAGGTTAGTCCATAGCATTATTTGTCTTATAAATAGATTCGTTTAGTATTTCTTTAAAATATATATAACCACCCCGAAAAAAGAAACAACTGGTCTGACCGAGTCGATTTTTCCCAAATTTAAAAAAAACATTTCTGTCAGTGTATTACTTTAGTTTTGAGGAATACTAATGGAGAGATTTGAAGTATTGAGGAGGTTACTACATTATATTTACTATACTATACAGAATATTTGTGAATTAAAACAAAAAACCTTTTCCAAATTTATTTTTTGATATCTCTCATAAAAAAAAAAAATTTAAATTATTAGGATTAAGGACCACATTACACCATTTGGACCAACATGTGTGTATAAATAAATAATATACGCATATAGAAGAATAATCGTTTTAGAAGTAAATGGATAAGAAAAAATTAAAATAATAATTATAAGAAGTCACAAGTAGTTGTTATGGTCATAGTCAACTCCCAGGAAGTTTAATTTTAGATATTTTATATGTGAATGATTCTCATTTCTATTTTTCTTGTTGTTCTATTTTATCCGATTCTGGTCAACTGAGACATGTCCTGAAAAATGTAATTAGAATTTATCGCACTTCATGGAACTTATCTACTGGAAAGGCCGCTAGCAGTACATAGTGGTGAAGACGACACAATCGGCGAAGCAAAAAATCGCTCAACTCTTTAGCCTAGTCGTGATTGGCAGAGATCGCCATTTAAGCCTTCGTTAAAGCAAAAGGATGGTGTCATGGAGTGTTCATTGTGACGCTGTGAGATCTGTTTCGCGATTGCGAGCTAATAGGCAACTTTTCGCGGGTTGTCTTCGACGTCCTCCCCCCCTCCTCACCTAGATAATATTCAACTACCTCGCTCCAAATCAGTTATTTATATTTATGGCCCTTTTGTATTGCCGCGATCGATACAAGGGAAAAAGAAATGCACGTGTGAACAGTCTAAGAAAGGAGATGAAGATGGGGACATATAATTCTAATATTCTGTACAATCTCCTCGTAACATTTACATTAATTTATAGAAACAGACAACGGTTGTTTTTACCATGAGTCACTATGCCAGCGAAAATAAATTTCTCACTAAAAGAAAACGCGAGCGCAATGACCGTGTAAGCCTTGAATTACCTAAAACCTTTAAAATTACTTAAAACTGCAATTACCGAATTTTATAAACCCACATTCGTCATATAATAAAACTAATAGTTATTGTCTTATAGTTAACCCCTCATTTACGAGTATGTTCAATACAGACATTCGCCGTTAACATTAGTTATTAGAAAATAAATTTTGAAAGTATACTTCTTTGACTTACTTAAAGTATCTAAAATTACCTTATTAAAACTGATGGTTATTATTTTACACATAACCTCCCTTTACTTGAGTACAGGACATTGCATCAGCAGTTTATCCAGTTATTCCAGCTGCAACATTAATTTATATAAAGGTACTATTACTTTTTAAATACCCAATGATGGCATCATGCTAGAATTTTTCTAATACAGATCTTCAGCCATTATTTTTGCTGAAATTCTGGTTTAGTGTCGAGTTGATTTTCCAACTAAATGACTTCAACATAAGTTTACATATTTTTATGTACTATAACATAATATATTACATATTTTTATTAAATATTTTCTAACTTGTTCGCAGGTGTGTTGACGACAGTTGAACCACTCGACAGGGAGACCAAATCGAACTACGATCTCGTGGCAGAGGCTAGAGACGGTGGAGTGCCACCTAGGACGACAAGAGTACCCCTCAAGATATACGTCACGGACGTCAACGACAACGCTCCGGAGATCCTGGACCCTCGGGAGGACGTAGTATCCATCCGGGAAGAACAGCCGCCCGGTACGGAAGTCGTCAAGATCAGAGCCGTCGACAAGGACAATGGGCCCAATGCTACCCTCACCTATTCCATACTCAAAGGTAAGTCCAAGAGGGTATCGATGCGTGGTAGTTCCTGCTATCTTGTACTATTATCTACTATCTAAGTATTCCGGGGAGTCTGTCTTGTTATTTGCTAATTTTTGTTGAATTTCTCCTTTCTTTCTTGTATATACGAAGCGGTCCCGCCATTAAATCCAGAGTAATCAATATATTGTTAATTAAAAAAAGACCACCTGTTGTCCTTGACTAATGAACAACTAATTGGAAACAGATAGAATAATTGCCAGTCAGAGATGGATGTAAAGTTATACCAATTTGGTGTTACTAATTTTATAATTTTTGGTTTAAATTGGTCTGGAAAAAATTTAATATCTCTTCATTGCATCTAACATAGCAGCCTGTAAAATTGTTTTGTATCATTAATTTATATTGGGATTATAAACTATTAGGCTCAGAAATAAAATTGATTTTGAAATTGAAACAAATTTTAAAAAACTTTTTGAGTACTTTCGAACTAAGCATTTCAAGATCTTACCAAACTCTTAAACATGAACTCCTCTTACAGGACGAGACGCAGACGGTTGGCGAGTGTTCTCGATCGATCCGGTGACGGGAATCCTGCGAACGCGAATACCCCTGGAAGCCGGCGAACGTGAAGTATATCGTGTGAGGATTGCTGCAACGGACACCGGGAACCCGCCGAGGCAGGCAGTGAGGACGCTTTCTGTGGAAGTCTTAGCTTTGTACGATCACAGGCCTACATTTTCCAGTTCCAGCCTCACTTTTAAGGTAAGACCTTTATAAAAATTTATGAAACTACAATAGCAATATAATATTAGTTATTATAATTAGCATTATATGTACAACATTAAGAAATCCGTCCTTATCATTAAAGTATTTTCTTCTTTTATACAACATAATACAGAAAATATGCTACTTGTACATTTTCTAAAATCCCCTTGTTCGCTATCTATAATCTCTACATTTATTCTGTTTGCATACAAATGAAGGGAGCATTTAGTTAATTAGTTAAACAATTAAAGTAATAATAATCATGTGAACAGCCACTACCCATGAAGGGTGAGGTGTTGAGTACTTTGTAAGATAGTACTGTTTGTAGAACAACGGTCCTACAAGGAAGTGATTTCAACTGTCAAATTATCTCCCCACTTTATATTATTACAGTAAGATTTGAATCTAAATTTTTCCTCTTTTACTGAAGTTTATAATGCAACAATAATAGAAAAACTTTATATTTTACGGATGAACTATATTTTGAACCCTTTTCTTCCACGAAATAAACACTCTCAAAAGCAAAAACTCTTGAAGTAAATAATTATTTTCTATCCCTGCTCAAATCTCTTCTTGCTAATGAGGATATTAAATTTGGAAATTGATTATTCTTGCGTTAAACAACAGATACAAAGTAAATATTGAAGGAAATGACAATAAAAATTTATTTTTGACTAATAAAAGAAACAAAAAAAATTTTAAGTTTTGATATCATATATAGAATACACATTGTTAGATCTCTGTCGGCTAGTAAACCTGGAAGACTAACTCAGTTTTGGAAATGAAAAAAATAAAATCTCAATTGTTTAATTCAATTTTATTTTGGTATGATTCCTTTGAGATATAGAAAATTCTCAAAAACTTCAATGATTTTCAGATTTTTAATTCCGTTTTAAAACAGTTTTTATTGGTACTGTTAATTAGGTCGCTTTTGCAGATAATTTTTTTTCTTTATTTTAAGAAAATACTAAATTAAGTATATGTTATGCTATCGGTACGTTGATAATTACCTATATGATATCAGTATAGAAAAAATAGAAGCAGTTTTTTCAAAATATTAACTATATGACCTTTTGACAAGAGAGAGAGAAATACTTTATTTATCTATGCTGCCTAAATACATTACGTTGCTATCTCACACAGCATACTTATCAATCCGTAATCGGACATATATAAATTACACATACATGGTATAATATGATATAAAGAGATATAATAATAAGATATAAGATACCTTCATAGACCCTATTATATATTTGAGAATATGGAGGTGGTTTTAAGTAATTATTAAACACTAAGGTTTAAGAATTTTAATTGAGATTAATCAAATATTATAACTAAGTTTAATTACATCAAAACATTAAACTAAACATTTAAAATACAAATGTATGTGATCACGTGTTTAGTGAATTAGCGAGCTGAGAACAAATAATCCGTCTACAGTTACTTCATTTCATTTTACTATAGCAAAGTAACTGTAGAAAGTCAGTGTTATTTCACTTAAGGTTTTATTAAACTGCAGTTATTCATTTCTCAATTATAGCTTTTCTTTTATTATTAAAGGAATAATTTGAATTCAATTAACGTGAGTAATTCTTAATTAATCTAGGAGTATGCAATTTATATCGCTTTAACTGCATTTTAAAACTAAAAATTAATTATTAATTGCTCTATCAATTTATTAATTCGATCCACGTAACTCCGTTTCGCGAGAAAGTAGATAGAAATATCTAGCTCATACAATCTCTTTAATTCGCTATAGTACGTATTTTCTATGCAAATGTACTGCAGAAATTACTCATCAAGTTAGCATATAACATAATTAAAAGGAGTTCTCTTTTATAATTATTTAATTGCTACTTACAAATGTTAATTATATATATTTGTGTGTAATTATTTATAACAAATAAATTATAGGTAAAAAAATGTAATTTTAAAATAATATAGTTGTACCTTACATTCAATGATCCCTCGTCTCCTAAACTAATTCAGGAACGTGGCCATAGGACGGGTAAACGGTTTTCACTCCCTATCATATTCCAATAATTCGAAAACCTAAAAAACTTGGCAATTTTGAGATTTGAGAACCAAATTACGAAAATTTCATGAAAAATAATTTAACACAATGAATTGCCTAAATTTAGAACAAATACTGATATCTATGAAGTTAGTTTGGAAACCAGAATTTTATAGATATATTCGTGTTTTTTAATAAAAAAGAAAATTAGTGTTGTGAGGTGTCTACTTGCCAAACAGGTGAGTGAAACATTTAATTGAAGTGTTATGAAAATTAAAACATTTTAATATAATTGGGAAACCCTGTCATAATCGTTAGGAAAATTTTGTTGCGACACCCAGAAACTGTGTTAAAGTTCCAAATGGTTCAATATCTACACACAGTGATTAGTTCAAAGTCGCAATGAGTTTTGAAAAATATCATTCGGGATCAAATTCTACCAGCCGAAGTGTAGTCCATTTTATATTAATTTAAGAAAATCAAAAAGGATCTATTACAATTTTAGGACTTTTATCGTGTATATTAATTGCAAATACTTGTTTGGAATTTCCCAATCCTTCTCTTAAAGAATTGTCATCAATTAGAAAGCGTAGATCTGATATCTGTAGGTGCCAACATCACGAATACCTACATTGCTTCATAGATATCTTACGTGAACGACTGGCAAACCTGTTTTCTTCGCCTCAGCTTAGACAGAATTATACATTGTGTATGTCATGTATCATATAATTGAGTTAACTTAAGAACATTATCGAAATTCTGTACCCATAAAAAAAAAAAATGCTGTGTCCTACAGTTTGCTTGGCCTGTACATCAATAGGGATAGGAATTCACAGATTAAATTAATCAAAGCTGTTCACCCTTTTGCTTGATAAGACACTTCATGTTTCTTTATCTCAAAAATAGTTTTTTCTTTTCATAAAAAAATTAGGATTCTTGTACTTTTTCTTTTTCAGCGCCATTGAGTCAACCAGAATCGATTCAAAATAAAAATGTTTCTAGCTCTGAAGATTAATGTTTTATTAAAGGATGTACACAAATATGATGCCACACAAATATTTATTTGTGAAGTTCGTGAGTTGTGTATTCTCGAACTTTAAGCTTTCTTTGGAAACGATGTTGTTAAACCACCATCATCGACAAATATTTAGCGTATCTCAAACTCCTGTCTTGACCTGACGTAACACTTGTGTGCCTAGTTAAACAAAATATTCTTTTTTTTTAGTTTTGTTTTTTTCGGAACTCGGATCAAATCGAAATTTGAAAACTTTTATTAACACCTATTAGACCAAACTGGATAGTTCTGTTCCATATATAAGTCAATAAATATATTTATCTATCTATTCATAATATTTTTTTAATTCAACTGATATAAATATAAAAAATAAACCTGCAAAAATACAACCCTTGAAGGTTACTGGGTTAAATATTTAGTTAATGAAGAATCTTTTCTTGTCTAACGAATAAACTGGGAGATCATGTGGTTATAGATAATGTGGATGAGGTTTAGATACCCGCTTTATAGAGACTGAATGTGCCCTAGGGTATCATCCTCTCCTCTCCCCTCATTAATTGGACGATCAAAAAAGAATCAAGAAATTTTAGAACCTATTTCAAACTGTGAAAGTTGTGATAAATCATTTTATACAGAGAGGTAATAATATATCAATAAATAAATTCTTTATTAAACTAAGATGTATCTCTTTAGAACATTTCAAAATATTTGATGGGCTTTAGAACGTTAGAGTAAAGATTAAAAAAACACAATGATTAATAAATATTAAAAAATGGTAAAGCACAATAAAGTAATTTTTTATGTCTTCAAGCAGGAAAAAGTAAACTTATGATAACTTAAAAATATATGTACTCACTCTCAAATATTTACAGTGTTAATATAGACGTAGTACAAATACACAGATATATAATAATATCTTAATAAGTTAAGAAGTTGGTATTACACTGTAATTATTTGCTTGAATAGAAAAGAAAATTATAAGCTCAAGACATTAATGAAAAGTTCAAATAAAATACAGTTGGAAAAATTTAATAATTCCATGATGTAGTAGGGAAAATTAAAATCATGTAGTTGGAAAATTCGGTCGACATTGTCGAACAATATTACATTTTGGTCTTTCTCTCTCCAGGCCAAATAGTTATAGCAAGGTCACAGGTTAATATTATAGAGTAAGTACTAGTAACAACTAACACCGCCACAACTAAAATTCGGTTTTAGTTGTCAAGAGAACTAACTCCTCGCACCATAGCCATCTCATTTAGTGGGTAAGGATGAATCTGTTCCATTGACTATTAATAATATTTTATTCCAATGCAGTTTTTCACTTTTAATTGTATTGATTTTTTTTTGTTTTGGTTTTCGGTTGTTCTTTTACATACCACTTAACATATTAGTGCTTTCCTCAAACGGTTGTTTTTGTTGCTAAACCTAACTCACTCTCTCTCGCCTCGCTTCAGATTTCCCTTACGTATCATATATCCATCGAACATATTCGTTCCTGCATCAGGACAGATACCAGTTTAATTAATCCACTTTCGCCTATATATAAATATAGCGGGTGACAAGGCGCACTCTAGCCTACTTTCCCCGCATTAAATTACAATTTTAAATGTGGCACTATATAAATGTGAGAGACAGAGGAGCAATAAGCCACCAAGGGAGACGTGTATCGGAAGGATCTAGCTGCTACCCGCACGGAAGCTGTCCTTCAATTAACATCTATCCATCTCATCATAGCCTCGGGGTATCCTCACTATCTAGATCCTGAGGGCCGTGGTATCTCCCGCCCTGGCGTGTGCTCCCTCTGTGGTCGGGCCCTCTTCCACATCTAAGGCATCTGAAATATGGCGATTCTCTTAGTGCAAGGAGCTGGGGAGACAAAAAAAGACCCACATTTTTTATTACTTTAATGAAAACTATGTATAATTACTCGGCCAAATACAAGTAGGAGAAATACAAAATGAAGGCTGTTTCAAAACAATAAAAAAAATTTTTCATTATCTTTAAAACCACCAACACTAGAAAACCTAAGAGAACATAATTTAAAGTAGAGTAAATATTCTAAAATATGAGCCCTAATAGAGCTATTTACGTCAAATAGTTCCCAAGAGATAGCTTTTTAAAAAGCAACTTTCATAAAAAATGTATTGAAAAATCAGTATATAGGGAATTAGTCTTGAGAAATCTCAGGAACCATAAGACGTATATATATATGTCTGCCAGCACTTATAAATATTATATAATATACTTTATTGTATATTAATATGTACAACAGTAGTTTGTAACATTTATCTTCGTAGGAGTAATATTTTTTATGATATTTGACAAAATATATTCCCAAAATGTTAATTTCTATTTGTTCGCATACAATTTTTAATTTGTGAAAAAAAAAAAAATATCTCAGAAACCATGAGAAGTACATATGTCTGCCAGCACTCAACACAGAGGTAATTTTACTTAGTATACAGTAGTTTATGTCACATATCTTTGCAAGGGGACTAGTTTTCATATTCACATGATTTTCACATATGAATATAACATTTGCAGAAGAAATTTTGTCCTAACAACTATAAATCAATTTGTTTGAGCAAATATCATAAAAACTACTGCTCCTAGGTAGATAAATGTCAGGAACTACTTGATAGTACATTAAACTAGCTTTACTTTGAATGCATTACATTCTATACAACAATAGACATATGTACGTCGAATGGTTTTTGAGATATAGATTTCTCAAAATAAATTCACTAACTTCTGATTTTCAGTTGATTTTTTTTTTTTTTTATGAAATTTCACTTTTTAAAAAGCTGTATCTCAGGAACTATTGAACCTAAATAGTTCTATTAGAGCTAATATTTTAGAAAATTTACTCTACCTTAAATGATGTTCTCTTAGGTTTTCTAGTGTTGTTGGTAGTTTTAAAAATATAGAGCTCCGAATGAATTGATTTTTTTAAACGTTTTAAACTGCAGCCATTTTTTATTCCCCCGACCTATACTTGGCAGAATCATCAATATTGACTAGAGATTATACATAATCAATTTTCATTAAAGTAATAAAAAATTTGGCTAAAATAACTGCCTCTTTGTGTGTTTGTACAACTATAAACAGCTATGCTGTTTGTGTGAACAGCCTAGCTCAAAAACGAAAAGCCGTGCGAAACTGAAATTACATATTTGGGGAGGGGGAGGGTATATAGTCTGGGGTGTGACGGCAACTTTATCGATAAAATTAATAGTCACTTTATAGAATCGATCTTTCACATTTTTTTTCGATTTTCTCGAAAAGAACGCTAACGATTTTTATTAAACACGGCATGTCCATCTACAATTAAATAGTATTTAATATCAGCTAGGTCTCATCATTATTGAAATCGTCTTAGAGGGCTTAAATGACGTATTATTAACAAATCTTCTTCTAAAGTACCTTTAATATCATTTATTTAAAAAAATCTGACGGTCATAATTTTTAGCAATAATAAACAATAGATGAATACAAAATATTAAACAATTTTATGAATAACTAAAGGGGAAAAAAAAAAAGAGGTAAAATAGAAATATCTGACTCGAACGGGAAAAGATAAGAGAAAGTGTTTCCTATTTTTGTTCCTTTTTAGTGGTATTAAGAATCTATTGCTGTAATTATTTTTCCTGAAATTTTAGTTAATTATTTTGATTATGAAAATTATTTTAACTTATAGATAAAAAGGGATTTTTTTTTACTTTAGAAAAAATATTTTTTCTCCATATTTTATACTGTTTTCTTATTGATTTTTTAATAGTCTCTTTTGTTTGAGTCAACAATTCTGTGTGAATTGTTTAGCTAAAATTACAATGAAATTCCAGTAATTTTTTTTTTTTATTTATTCATTATTTTTATACATAATCAATTTTCAAAAAGTAATCAGAAGTCGGTGTGAAAAAACTACGTTTTTTGTCCTCTTGTGCTCTGACCTTAAGTGTCATATTGATGTAGGCTTTGATTATACATCGCTTTTTCTCTCTGCTCGTATAAATAAGGAACAGCAAGGATTTGAACTGTAATTTTTTGGCGATTGATCTCTCCCATTTAAGAAACAACAATAACTAGACACTTCCAATTTCCGACTACTACTTCGCTGTTAGGCGGTGAGTTGATTTAAAAAATGCCTTTAATACAAGCATGCACATTGCAGATTCATTACAAAACAGCACAAATCAAAAATGGCATTTATGCATTGGGGCAGTTATTGACGCGGCGTTTCATGGCCCTCCTTTGAAAAGGATCGTAAGAGAATATTTAACTTGAACTTTAGCTCACTCATAATTTTACATTTAATGGCCAATATCGGTTATGCTTACTTTTGTAACGTTTCTCCCACATGAGTTAAACAACGACTATTGTAAACTAGTTTATGTTCATTCTCAGTATTTTTCATGTGAAAATATTATAATAATAAAACCTTTATTTGAGCCTTTAAGTTGAAGGAATGAATAACGGTGTTATATTAGCGTATAAGAAAATCACTGTTGTCAATATTTATTCTGTTACAATGTCGCTATTAAATGAAAATGGCAAAATTTCAATTTTGGTACACTAATGGATTTTTATCATACATTTACAAAAGAAAGAAAAAAAAACATTTAGGAACGAGAAATATTAAAATTACTTTTCTGAAAATTGTTGAAGTTAGTCTGGACTAATTGGATAGGTAAGCGAAAATTGATTTAAATAAAACTTTAATTAGAGACTAATATTATATAAAGTTGTTTGTCGGAATCCTCCTAAATAAAATATCCTAAATTTAAAAAAAAAAAAAAAAAGATATAATTGCACTGAAAATTTTAAAAAGCACCCTTTCTATTTTAAATATAAAGTTTAGAAAATTTCAATTAGTTTAGTACCAGTAATTTATATTATAGTTTATTATATGTATCGAAACTAAATTGAAAGTTTAAATAGACAAATACAAATTTATAAAAATAAATGTTTTAACTGGCTTATTAATATATGATAGTAAAGTCTTAGCGAACCCGAAGGTTCCATGCAGATACCACTAATCTCGCCAATGACGCCCTCCCAAACCCAAATCTACAAAATCAGTTTTAATGTAATCCTCCCATCTACGTTTCGGTCTACTCCTCGGATGTTTGTCCGTTATTAACGTGTTTATTGACATTTTAGGGATCCGTACATTTCCAAACCCCACAACCTTACACGCCACAAACCTGTAATAAATACTGTAATAAAACCTGAATCAAAATACATTTTAATAATGTATTTATAGTTAACCGTTGTATGGCTGTGAAATCTGCGGAGCGGCATCCTTTACGAATAGGAAACAATTACAATATTTTTAAAATAAACTCGTAAGAATTGCAGTGAATGCTCTTTGGTTTGTAAGAAACAGCCAATTGCATCGGGAATTACAAATAGAGACAATAGAGGATTACATTAAAAAAAGGTTCATGACGTTCTACTCCTAGTTACCAACAGTTAAAGAGCAATGACTTACAAGTTGGGAAACCCAACCACAACCCGAAGACTGAAGCCCGGCTGCTGCTTAAACCATCCGTCCATCTATTCTTTTTCGGACCGAGAATTTACGTAATAAAATGGTTTATTACTAACATATATTTATCTTTTTTATTTTTAACTTCTCTAATATACACCCGATAAAGAAATAATTTACATATTTAAAAGCGACATATAGAGACAACAGTATATAATAATATGATATTCCCATCTAACTTTTTCAAGCTAACGTATGCAAAGTTTAAACGATGAGACAAATCTTATCGGTAAATATCATTCTCTCCATTTCGACTTATAAATAATGATTTAAAGAATAATATACGATTCGAATGTAAAATATAAGACGTTTTTGATTAGTGTCGGAAACATGGTAAAAACACCCACAACTTCGATGCGTGTTTTATCAGAACTCCTTATCATCGACTGCCACAGCTTCTCAAATGGATCCATTTTGGAATCTTAATTTTCATATATATACATAAATTACCAATTTTATACAGATTGGGGAAAACTGCTAAAAGGAATCACTTTTAATAAAGACTCGGCAGATACGGTTTAGTTTACTTAGCTTGCCAGCTAATACTAAAAAATGTAACGGAATCCCTAGCGGTATCAATCGGATTTCGAATTGTATTTACAGAGTTATAGAGAAGTTAAGTGTAGAGTATTGAATTTATAGAGTTATAAAGAGGTTAAGTGTAGAGTATTGTATGTATAGAGTTATAGAAAAATGAAGTGTAGAGTATTGTATTTTTACTCATAAAATTTTAAATCCATGTATGTGTATTGAAAAAAATTAACTTATTTTAGTGAATTTGAAATTTTCATTTTATTTTAAAATATGTTTTATAAATTATAATATTTATTTCGAGGAAAACGCTGGTAAATGAACTCGATACTAACAACATAACATCCATAGTATAATCTTTATGGAAGGTTTTTTTTTTTTTTTTCTGTAGTCAATGGAACAAATTAGAATAATTCCTATAATTTTTCTTAATAGAAAACCTTAAAAAAATTCTGAAAAAAAAAATTATTTATTTTTTTATTAAATGCATATTACTCCATCGTTCCCATATGTTGTGCGTATATATCAGGTTTATCTAAGATATTAATACAACGGACCCCGACCTGTGACTCTAATAAAACTATGTACAGTTTTTACTAAGTAAACTATAAGCGGTAAATTATAAAATTTATAGCCTTAATACTACCCGGTTTATTATGCTCGGTGCAAATATCGATCATAAATGGGTCGTTGAGGGCACGAAGTGAATGTGTCTTTAGGGAATGCAGTTGTGCAACGAGTGCAAGGTGCATGGGAACTGCATTACGTCACTGTTTTAGCTCTGCGTCTCTTCGATATTCTTCATATCAGTGGGTTTAGCCTGAAAATTATATATTTTCCTTTGAGTCTCTAGGTCATAACTTTATCTATCTTAGCATGTTTATGTAAAGTGTAAATCGTTATGTAAACATGACCGTTTCATGTTCTTCCTGAATGGTTTAAATCATCAGAAAATACAATTGGGTGTAGGTTGTATTTGTATTCCAAGGTGTATTGAGAAGCGAAGTTCCTTGCCCTTTTTGATATTATCCATTAATTCCTTGTTCATTACATACGATAACCTAATACTTCGAAAACGGCTTTTTCTGACTTTACAACTAAAAAGTTTAAGTTGTTTTAAGTCTTATATAATAAATAATAATTCACTTTAAGAGATCGTCTTCATAACGTGGTGATTTACTTCGTTTAATTTTTCAGATTGATGTTTTGCCTTTAAAAAGCTTTTTACTTCTTATATTAACCATGTAAGGCGCAACAGGCCGATCTAGTATTAACTAAGTAAATAAAAAATAAAAAAGCTTAAATTTTCTTTGTTGGTGCCGAAAATTATACCGTTATTATTCTAGTAATTGATCTTCAAATGCAATTCAACTTGTCATATTGACAAAACATTATTTCTTGAATTACAGATTCTAATTTTATTAATTAATTCAATTAAATTTAAACAAAATAAAATTTAATTAAAATAAACAAAAAAAAATTAAGAGATTAACTGTCCAATGTAAGAGTACAGGCGGCATTGCTACAACTCTTGAAATAAACTTAATTAAAATTTTAAACAACCTTTTACCGTGAGATTTTTATGATGCCGACCTTTCACGAGTGGGTTTCGGTTCGTTTGGTCACAGATAATTCCTAATATAAATGGACGGGGTTTTCCTATCAAACTTAACCTCCTACATATAAAAGTTCAAATACGTGAAATTTTCACTCTATTTAAAAAGTTAAAATGTCATACATTTTGTTATATAAGATTATTTTCTAAGATATAGTGGATGTAAACTTTAGTTAATACCTTAAGAGTAATTCCGCAGTTCACTCAGAGAGAAAACATTGTCACAAGATTTTTCCTAAAAAATGTTTTCAGTTTAAAAGAGTTTTCAGAACATTCACATCTAAAATGTATAAATGAAATTATTCTAGGAATAAATTTAATTTCACTTAAGACATCGAGTAACAAAATTGGTTTCGTGCTGAATTGTGGTAGGTTAACCGTTAATCCGATTTTGATCAAATTTTCAGGAATTTTTATTGTTACTGTAAAATCGTCACGGTATATATTTAATCATACTACTGCCCCTTACCCACGAGGAAAAATCTTTTCTGAAAATATTTATATTTTAAGAACACTGCTCATCTCCTAGATTTTATTACCATAAGATATAAGCCGTGATGAAATTATATGATCTTTGTACTTACTTAAGAGACTAACGGATTAAATATAATTCGGCGAACTATATCCCGTAAAGATGTAATAAGCCTAATTTATTTACTTCAAATAAACTAAAAAAAATAATAATTACAATGATTTAATATCTAAAGAAAAAATTACATTAATCTATTTTAAAAATTATAAACCATTATTATAAACTAGTTGAGTAGGATAAGGTTTTTTAAAACCAAAACAGTAGAAGGGAAATGTATATATATACAAATATATTTAAACTAAATAAATCATTCTTATAAATAAATAAAGCAATTAAAAAAAAATAAAAGCGTTTAATAAAAATAAAATAAAATCATTCCAAAGATAATTATAATGTTCGATATTAAACTATATGAAATTAAGTATAGCCTTCTTACTTCAAATTCTTATTTTATTAACTTTACATTAATTACGTTTCGGGCTATCATGTTATCATCTTCAGGCTTCTATTTGTTTTCACTTATTTTTTCCTTGGTCAATTTTGTGTGATTTCTACTGGAAATTGTATCTCTTATTAAAAACACGATTTGATATTTCCAATAACATTTATGGAAATAGATAACAAAGTAGAGTGTTAAAAGTGTTTCTAAAAAAAAACCTAGGAAAAAATACTGAGTATAAAAGAATATGACCCTGAAGATCCGAAACGTTAAAGCGACTATCTCATTAAGGTAAAATTAATAAAATAAAATATTGAAGCAAGAGGCCATTTATAATTTCCCTGAAAGAAAAAGCAGAAAATTACATTAAATGTCTTCGAATAACAAACTACTTAATAAGTTTTAATTATGTTTTATACATATCCAAAATCTAGCATATAATTAATATTAGAAATATCGAATGTAACTAATTCTTA
>NW_027110368.1:19917-20797 GCF_000696795.3 Halyomorpha halys
AAAGCTTAAATTTTCTTTGTTGGTGCCGAAAATTATACCGTTATTATTCTAGTAATTGATCTTCAAATGCAATTCAACTTGTCATATTGACAAAAGATTATTTCTTGAATTACAGATTCTAATTTTATTAATTAATTCAATTAAATTTAAACAAAAAAATAAAATAAAATCATTCCAAAGATAATTATAATGTTCGATATTAAACTATATGAAATTAAGTATAGTCTTCTTACTTCAAATTCTTATTTTATTAATTTTACATTAATTACGTTTCGGACTATCATGTTATCATCTTCAGGCTTCTATTCTTTTTCACCTATTTTTCCCTTGGTCAATCTTGTGTGATTTCTACTGGAAATTGTATCACTTATTAAAAACACGATTTGAATATATTTCCAATAACATTGATGGAAATAGATAACAAAGTAGTGTTAAAAGTGTTTCTAAAAAATAACCTAGGAAAAAATACTGAGTATAAAAGAATATGACCCTGAAGATCCAAAACGTTAAAGTGACTATCTCATTTAGGTAAAATTAATAAAACAAAAATTTGAAACAAGAAGGCCATTTATAATTTCCCTGAAAGAAAAAGCAGAAAATTACATTTAATGTCTTCGAATAACAAACTATTTAATAATGTTTTATACATATCCAAAATCTAGCATATAATTAATATTAGAAATATCGAATGTAACTAATTCTTATCCTATTTTTGTCTTTTTTAAAAATCTTACTCTATTTTATAGGTTTATCTTAAAACCGATTAAAAATGTATGTATGTGTATATTTATATATATATATATATGAAGTGCAATAATATATAAATTATATATATATACACAAAACGATCTGTGCTCCTCCGGGCGGCAATTCAAATTTC
>NW_027110368.1:21389-40594 GCF_000696795.3 Halyomorpha halys
ATGTTTTATACATATCCAAAATCTAGCATATAATTAATATTAGAAATATCGAATGTAACTAATTCTTATCCTATTTTTGTCTTTTTTAAAAATCATACTGTATTTTATAGGTTTATCTTAAAACCGATTAAAAATGTATGTATGTGTATATTTATATATATATAAATACAATACACACACACACACATTCGTAGGTACATAAGGCCATTAAATAATCAGTACTGTTTAATCAGAAGTGACAGTGGTTCGCGGGCGTAGAGAGAGGCGCGGTAGTGGAATTCTTGCCAGATAACAGGACGCCGCTTCGAACCAGAAATGGACTCTCAACAGGTTTATTACATTGCTCACTTTATTTTTGACTCTTCAAACTTTAATTCACGCAATGAAATTATTCACTATCCATTATTAACCCCTTCGTCTCAGTTTATCTTTTCATCGGGTCAAAGAGAAAATGACAAATGGCCATTTGAATAAATTAACTTCGGTATCTACTGGGCGTATTCCAGGGATTTTCACCCGAGTTTGATAATTGCCGCGGCGGGAGGAAAAACGAAAAACTACAGCAATTACAAAATTAGCATTTTGAGGACCGTTTGGAACATTTGCATATATTAATAAAACAGAATCTTAGTTCTTTTGTACTTTTATGGGGTATTTAATTAAAAGCTTTTTATATAAAAAGAATTAACTCTTAATAGCTAGTGTATACACTATATGGATTTCTTTTTTTCACTTTTTATATAATAAATTAAACGACTATCAGAGATATATAGATATGTTTTGGGAACCCAAAAAAATCTACATTACACTATATTGTATTATATTATACCTAGATCACTTTGTAATTATATAAGCTATTAAATGTAGACCTTTTATAAGTCAAAACTGGAGTTTTGAGATATTCAGCAGAGGAAAAGTTTGCGAAACGTTTTGCTAGGGAATGACAGCCTTTTAAATTAAAACTAGTATATCCGACTATTTAATTTGTTAATGCACTGAGTAATGAATAAATTATTTGTTTTTTTGAAAATTGATTGATAAAAGAATGACTTACACCTCTTTTGCTTTAAATATACGCGTGTATATATTAATTACGAAAATGGATGTCACAGGAAACAGAGTACGCGTTGTCTTGTGGAGATAATTGAGTGTGAGGTAGTATTTAAAAATATAGTTATTTAAATATATATATTTAAATATAGTATTATATTTATAGCTAAAAATAAAATTGGCATTCGATTATCGAATATCATATCGACTTATTTATTCTCAATTGAATCCAAAAATCAAATCCGGTTGATAGCTATAACACGATACAAAATGAAAAAAAAAATTATATGTAATGAACCAAAAAGAATAATAATTCCGTTATTTAACCAAAATTAAAGAACCATTATATAATCATTCGATTACACAATTTACTATAGAAGTCATATCATTATTTCTCAAAATAATGTTTCATGGCCAAACTTTTGTTAATTAATCTTGAATATTTTTTCCTTTGATTAGCGATTGGGTTTTCTCCCCTTTAATTTGTTGGAATGTGGAATTAAACTTGGACTTCATTTTACAGACAGGAGCATAGCTACAGAGTAACTTAATTGTGAAAAACGGATTTGAAGTTAAATGCCTATAAAAAATCTCAAATAAAACTATATATATACCTATTATTTTAACTAACAGGTTGATTTTTTGCATGGTGTGGTCTAATTACTAGTAGAAAAAAATAGTTTCGTTAAATGAAGTGGACTTTGAAGTAAAACAATTTATAAATATAACAACACTTCTTCAAAACATCTAATTTCTTTATGTATTTGAAAAAAAAAAATATTATTAAATAATGAAAGAAATATTTTATAACCTTGATAGCACGCCATATTTTATTCTATTACATATAATCTTTTCTGATCTTAATTGCATGGTACACTCAGGCCAATTTAAATATATATATATAAAGTGCAATAATGTATATATATACACAAAATGATCTGTGGTCCTCCGGGCGGCAATTCAAATTTCTGGACACAACGCGATTCCCGATTTCGGTACAGGATTCCTTTTATAATAGGTGACAACTCTTTAAATTATATATATATAAAGTGCAATAATGTATATATATACACAAAATGATCTGTGGTCCTCCGGGCGGCTATTCAAATTTCTGGACACAACGCGATTCCTGATTTCGGTACAGGATTCCTTTTATAATAGGTGACGACTCTTTAAATTATTATATGGAAATGGATAAAGAATGAAAGACCAGCGCATAAATATTGTCCGTTGATCCATAAATCTTAAGGACAAAAAGTTACGAGCAGCTGTAATTATTTTGTCTAGCTGCCTTAATTTATAGAATCTATAAAGTTAAAACCATGTCTATCTTCAAAGGGCAAAAAACAAAATAAAGCGGATCACCTCAACTATTAAGTTTTTAAACAGCTTGTGAAGTTGGATCGTTAATCAAAACCCTATTGCGATTATTTACTGCAAAGCGCTACCTTTTTTATTTTTTTTTTTTATCTGGTATCTTCACTCTCGTAATGAGCGTTTTTATGAAAATCTGTCTTAATTTCTTACATACGTTTTATAGCTCATCTGTCCGTACATTAACGAGGCAAATGGGATTACACGCGAACATGGCGTTGTTTTATTTTATAAATGAAATTGGAGGGTAAGAGGAAAACGAAAATTGAATAAACGAGAACCTTATTTAAGAAAAATTTTATTGCTATTTTAACCAAATTTATTGTCGTTTCTAAGCTGAAAATTTATGGAAGAAATGAATCCAAACAATTTTATACGTTACTATTCTAAATATTATTTTGGTTTTAGGAATGATACAACAAGTATATACCCTTATAATTTATTGGTTATTTTTAACTGCGTTTCAAAGATGTATTTACATTAGTGAATAATATAATTATATATAACACCTTATGTTAACATTTTCATGCCTACACTTTAAACAGGCCAATAGCTAATTGTAACAAAAATTTTAATCCATACATAATCAAATACCTTGTTTGAGACAGGTTTTTTTATTAGTTATAACAATAATAAAAAAAAAATTGTTATCATAAATAATATATAGTTAAATTTGATAGGTTTTAAATTCTAATATAAATAAATAAACTAGAATAAAATTAAAAATATAATGAAGATGTGGTAAACCTGAGATGTTGAGGTGGATTAAAAAATGTTTGGTTCATATACTGATAGAGTGAAATATAAATTGTAAACTGAATAATTATAATGAGTGAAACTGCGATAAAGCTGGTAATTAATTTGTCATTGCATTTTGTTCCCTATTTTAATAATGTTTTATAGCTTATTGGCTAATGATTAAATTTGACTAATAATAGTTTGATAACCAATGCCAGCCGTGATATTGTAAATAATGTAGGAAATTTTTCAGAATATTCCTAGAATTAATTTATAATGAGTAGAATGTAATTGAAAATGTTAGTTGATATATCCTTGAGAATGGTCGGATTGGCCGAAACGTAGTTATAAGATAAAAAAAAATTGAGACTATATGGATATTTTTGTTATAATTAAAATTTTTAATAATATCTCACATCTTTTACACTGTTCCATTAAAAATTTTAGTCCATTACATTTTGCTATTGGTCAATGTAAGCTGTTGCACATCAAAATATTAATAAAAAAATGATATCAACATTTTTAATGGGCCGCCCGTAGGTCAATGGTTAAGACACAGTCTTACCAATTTGATGTCTATTGGTGGTGCCGGGTCGGATCCGGCCTGGGACGTTGACTTTTTTCATTGAGTGGGTGGTCCCACAAAATGAAGAACTTTAACCCTCCCCCCCACCATGGTTAGGCAGTATAGGACTCCAATGGGAGTCTTGGCCAAAAAAAAACAAAAAAACATTTTTAATAATAATGTTACAATTAACATTTCTGTTATGTTATATTAATTAACATTATATTAAGACATATACTACCTCTGACAGGATTAACTACTTGCATTGTATATTCTCTGAAAACAATATTCTTTTTCTCCTTCTGTATGGAAGGTGGTTTTTATGTACCTTATTAGTCCTAGAATATGGTTTAGGGTTTTCGGAGATGACTGTTGTATATATTCCCATTTCTTTCCCTCCGTGACATGGCCGCCAGAGTTTCCTTGGTTCGGATATTAAATACGGTAACTCTCCCATTGAATATATTTTTTTATTAAATCCTAAGTGGACAGTAAGCTTATGATTTTTCCTATTCCAGAGATCATGTGCGGAATCTCGCCCTTGACATGTTTGCATGAGAATTTCGCTTCGTGCAGTCTATTGTCTATGACGGAACCGCTTGATAAAGTGTAACCTGCTGGGCATAAATTTATACCAATGTGCAGTGTCATTTCCTGCGCTGCTGCATTCCTCAGAGAGATGGATAGAATTACACACGGTTTAGGATAACAACTGCAGTAATTACTTGTAAAATGCAAAGTAAATTTATGATGATATCTCGGAAAACACTTGTTCCATAAATAAAAGAACGGTTGTAGATTGTTTTCTACTTGTTTATTACACAATTTGTTTTATTTTTTTGTGAGGGGAATTTTTCCCGAGAAAATATTCGAAATGATTAAGAAGAAATTTATTCGCGTTTTTATACAAGACAGTAAGATGGTATTGTTGCTATTGATAGAAGTAAATATATTTTTAGTGGCATCCAGAATCTTTAGACTAAATTGAAAACAAAACATTTTATTTTATTTATCAAAAATCTATGTACAGTCCAGGCTATCGTTAGGAAAGCACAACCTTCCTACACCTATCACAGTCGATCACTGGACCAACGTAGACATAGGCTCATATCAGCTTCTAGACTTTGTAGGCTTATTTTAGTTTACTTAGAAATAAATTGTACTTAATTCTAATTAATGCTTTGAATCAAATGCTACTGCTCTACATACATCCTTACAACGGCCTCCTCCATTAGTTTATCAGCTGGCTATGTTGAAAAATCGCCCTTGAATTCCTTCTGCATATGGCTTTTAAATGTATAGTTATGATATAATTAATAAACTTTTTATTAGCATTTATTACAATTTTATATTAAAGTAAAACTTTTGACAAAAGATATTTAAAAATTTACTTTACAAAAGCTTACTTTTTCAAAATCTGTTTTTGGAACTCCCTTTTCAAAAAAAATAATTATAATAGCTATCACGTTTTTTTTTATCGGGTAATGCTGAGTGAACCGACCAATCTTCTTTGTATAAATTATGGGCAACCAGATAGTTCTACTTGTTAAGTAAAAAAACCTTTACTATATGAAAATATTGTTTCGAGCTGCGAAAACTCTTCATAATGGACATTGTGAGATTTTGTTGAAATCTTTTACGCTGAGTTTCAAACAAGGCAAAGTTTCATATGGACTGATTTTTTGTCCGCTTTCTAGTTTAATGTTGGATACCAAAATATCCGAATTCACAGAGAGCAAGTGAAGTAGTTAGGACATGGGCGAATGCGCACCCTGAGGGGAGACGGGACGAGTATTTTAATTGCCCCGAATCAGACAGAGAGGGCGCTGACCACTGACCGCTCCGCTGACAGACCCCCCTCCCACCTCTCTGTGACAGAAAGACACCAAATTTATGCGACTCGCCAAAATTCCGAGCCAAAGAGGAAGAAATAAAAAAAGGGATAAAAAAAAATAAATAAAAAAGAGTCGGACCGCGAGCTCCTCCTTTTGCACTCACAACCGGATTTCTACCGAAACCCTGTACCTTTGGACCCTTGTCTCCGCTATGCCTCTTCGATCTTTTTTTCTTCACGTCTTCATTTAAAACATAAACACTAATAATAACGTCTTTTACATCTTTTTCCCGTCTCTAATGAACTCTCGACATATACGCCAGCTTTTCTCCGTACATTATGAATTGAGCTGCTAGTTGATGAAGAATACAATGTAAACAATTTTTCATCGTAGATTATTTTTTTCTTTAATCATTTTCCACGCTCACATATTAAATAATGCGTAAAAAAACAAATAAAATTAGTTATAAGTATCAAACATATCTATGAATAAATAAAAAATGGAATCCCTCATGAAAAATATTGTTAAATTATAATTGAAAAATTTCGAAAATGAAAAGCCTTGAGACACCAAAATAAAATGTGTTGGAATATCTTGGAGTGACTTAGCCTGGATATTTATCTAGTGCTTTTGGTCTGCATTAATGTAGCCTTATTGCTTTGTGTACTCACGATGTCTCTCAATGGACAAATAGTCGGCCACTTCGTTATTTACAGGTATTTTAAAATCTTCAGTTATATCATAATATCTATCCATTGTTGTTGAGTGTTATCATTTGTTTATTTGGCAGTTTATAATTGTACTCATATTAACAACATCTACACATGACATTTATTTCTTGGAACCGTAGCAAAAATAATCTTTGTATTTAAGATACCAAGATCCCCAAGAAGGACCGTAATCTCATCTAGCCGCTAGCTTTCGTTGAACAGCCTAGACCAAAAACGAAAACTCTTACGAAACTGAAATATCTAAAGGTGGGGGGGGGGAGTATATGGTCTGGGATGAGCAAATTTTTCGAGAAAATCGACCGACCAGAAGAGCTCTTTTATAAAATCGACTTTTTCACCTTTTTTTCGATTACCTCGAAAACAATTCTAAAGATTTTGATCAAACTGGGCATGTCAATGCATAGCTTAATAGTGTTTAATATAAAAAATCAAAATCTGTACCACTACAAGCCACGAAGGGTCAGGGGTTCAATACTTTGTAAGGAAGCACTGTTACTAGACCAACGGTTGTGCAAGGAGGTGATTTGGTCAGAACTACGCTCAGCCACCAGATTTTTATTCAATTAAGGGTACCCAATTCCTGAGGCTGGATGGACCCCAGGTGGGCTCCAAGAGAACCTACAGGGTTAACTCACGGCTACAGTGTAACAGAAAACAATTTTACTTGGAGTTAATAGCATCGTGCCTTACCACGTTTCCACCGCGCTCCCGGTTTTTAATATCAGCTAGATCTTATTCTAATTAAATAATATAATTAGCTTAAATGACGAATAAAAAAAATCCTTCTTCCTCTAAAATACCTTTAATTTTGTTTTAAAAAAATTAACAATTCTCAGAGTTAGAAATGATAAACATTGGATAAATACAAAAGATTAAAGAATTTGATGAATAAAAAAGGAGAAAAAAAAAATTCATCCAATTCGAACATAAAAAGCATATCAGAAGATCACCTGATCTTTCACTTTTGCATAACGGCTTTATTGTGATTTATTAAACTGTTGTAGAAACTAAACTCGTATTACGGATTTTCTTTCCTATGAAGCTGTTCGTTTTTATTTGTTAAAATGTTGACGTAAAAAAACTTCCATTTAGAATACTATCACTATTCTGTATTTGTTCTACCACTTTCCGGGTATTCCCCATATCCATGTACTAATACACCTCATTTTATTAAGTGAATCTATTTCTTATTTGAAATATTTTCATATAGTTACATCAATTAAAATTAAAACATAACATTATTTAAACAATTTGAATGTATTAGTAGTGAAAGACATTGTTTAAATAATATTATATTGTAAATTTTTATTTATGTAACTATATGACAATATTTCAAATAAGAAATAGATGAACTTGATAAAATGAGGTATACTAAGTACAAGAATGCTTTTCTTTAAGCCCCCTCCCACCTTTGAGAATTCCTTGACCCGCCCCTGCCTGAGAACCATAAACCTTGTTACATTCATATTTCGAATAAATTATTTTTATGACATTTAGATTCCCTTGTTTCTATATTTACTGCACATTTTAATTTCTTGTACTTTCTCATACTAAATTGCTGCACTGTCTTTGCCAGACGATTGTATATAGAAATGCATAAATGTCCTCGAACGCTGAATGTTGCTTATTCTAAGAGTACAATTAAACCATGCGGTACATAGCTTTTTATGTGTTTTTTAAGTTATGTATTTTGTTGCCAGGAAGTGCATGACTAATCCATAACGCATTCCCCTTTACCGCCCATTTGTTTTATAGTCTTGGAATAGCGGGAACCTGAGTCCATGGAAGGAGATTTATGATTTACCCTAATGGATCCATTACATACTCATATATTGTCTAGATAAAAATTTAACCTCACTATTAGATGATTCAATTAAAAAAAATCTTATAAGACTGTATATGTTGTATAAGGGCTGTAACACAGAAAATCAAGACGAATCACGTCTGTGTAGATTTTTTTTCTATTTGTTTCAATTCATATCCCTTTTTTCCGAGTGTGAATTTTCATATGAAGTAAACATTTTGACATTTATTGTTCTCAATGTGGTAACTGATTCGCCCATAAAGCTCTTGCTAACACAACTAACAAGTATGATCCCCTTCCAGATGGGAGGCAGCAAAATGGTTCTGTAAATAGTGTTTAAGTGTTTATTAAAACTTTGCAGAATAATAGATGTTTATAGAGAATAGAAATAGACAAGGTATGGAATTAGTGAATACCAGGAAAATAATTATGGAGGATATGTGGAGTTTGCTCTTGTAAACTGGATTTATCTTTTCAAGGTTATACCGACCCAAATCCTTGTCGGTACCTTGTCACTTCTAATTAGTAATTTATGTCCATCATAAAGAACTGAATAATACTTGTATTTCTCCCTCGGATTTTTGTAGCCACAGTATTGTTTTAGAATATTGTTTTTATTCTTATTTTTATATAATATTTAGACTATTTTAAAAATAAAGTTGCTTTTCATTGTTTGTTTCATCAAAATTATTTTGTCCTCAGGTGCGAGAGGATGCAGGAGTCGGTTTTGTCGTGGGTAACGTGGTGGGCTCAGAGGGCAGCCAGTCTGCGTCGGGACGAGCCCGCGCCGGTCACCTCATGTACAGCCTCAGCTCGATCCAGCCCACGGAGCCCGGTGCAGCCTTCGACCTGGACAGGGGAAGCGGCTCCCTCGTGGTAACCAGGGCCCTCGACAGAGAGCAGTGCTCAGAGTATAGACTGGAAGTCAGAGCCCTCGATACCAGCACCACCATCAACCACCAGAGCAGCGCCGTCATTGTCAAGGTCGAGGTCACTGACGTTAACGACAACCCTCCAGTTTGGGGCAAGGACGTTCTCCACCTTGAGCTCCAAGAAGACGTCTCCGTCGGAACAGCCGTCTTCAACTTCGTGGCCAATGACGCCGACTCGTCCCCCAACGGAGACATCCATTATACTTTGATAAAATCACACCCAGTTGAAGTCTTTTCTGTCGATGCACTTACAGGAACATTATCCGTCAGCAAACCTCTGGACTATGAAGATATTGCGGAGTACACCATAGTAGTGCGTGCTACAGATCAAGCACTTAACGAATCCGAACGCTTGAGTTCCACCATTACGGCGAGGATCAAAGTTCGTGACGTCAACGACAACAGACCAGTGTTCATTTCGCCGATGGTCAGGAGCATATTCGCCAAAGAAGGATCTGAACTGGGTGATCCTCTGTGTCAAGTAATGGCTGTTGATAGAGATTCTGGTGAATTTGGTCGTGTAACTTACGTCTTGACGTCCGGCAACGATGAAGGCAGGTTCAATCTGAACTTTGAAACTGGTCTCCTCAGCGTTGCAGGAACCCTGGACCCCGCGGCCCGAAGCGTACTCAACATCACTGCTAGCGATCAGGGATCTCCTCCTCTTCAGGGTTCCATGTCGCTGGTCATAGCTGTCCGTGGGGCGACCGAATCACCTCCAGCATTCTCCAGCAGGTATTACAGCGCCAATGTGTCCGAGGATGCTTCCATCGGCACCTTCATAACACGATTGCAAGCTAAATCACCCATAAGTGGAGGTAAGTTATTTGAATTTAAACAAAAACGTGTTATTGAATAACTCTTTTTATATTTCTTAGCGAACCCATTCCTCTTCTGATTACACTACCTATTTTGATTTTATTTACTTTAACGTAAAACCTTCTTGATTGATATAATTTCTGAGATCATAATCTAATGTTAACTTTTTCTTGAGCATTTGGCATCTTAGATTGCTAAATATATCTTTGACACGGTTGAGTCTATCTGTCAGATGCCTTATTAATTATATCAGGACAATTCCCTTAGTGTCACTCATCGATTCTGAAGGTAATATTTTCTTTACAAGTTCCATAGCAGTAATATGAACACATACATATTAGATACTTTACGTAATCGTGAAGTTACTGTCATGAAAGTGTTTTGCAACTGTATTCTGTCACTCATAGCGCTTAATCCCGAACGTGCATCTTGCAAAACAAGGCACTATGGAGAAATCGTTTTACATTACCTTTTGCGAAACTCATATTATGGTCATATTTGACGTTAGGTGTGTTCCAAAGCCCCACGATAAGTAATTTCCTTGGAACTTATAAACATGACTGTAATTATTTTTCCTTGATGGTTAAAGTCACGTATGGAAGAAATAAAAATTTCTAAACTAATAGGATTTTGCAATGTAATATTAAAATGTTAATGATGTAATATAATTTGGACGCATTGCACAGATACTGCATTATTTGATACTAACCTTGCTGGGGTTCAGAAACACAGGCACCCTAGACAATTATTATTAATTCAGATCGTAGCCTATTGTAATTATTCAGGTGGCGGAGTAATTTAATTGAGAGTATATATATAAGGCAGTGTCGACTCCGGCTACATCCCCTCGTTATCCTGTCTCTTTTTGCAACCACTTCCTTTTCCACACCTATTTTAATCAATGGTCGCATTTAAATCCTCATTAAGACAGTTTTGCATAACTTATCTCTCTCCTCCTGTATTTTAACAAGTCTACTATCAAACTACTCAAAGATAGATATATTTTTAATGAGCAGGCGACACCTTGTTAGAACGGCTCCCTCCAGGGTTCTTTGCTATTGATTTTTTTGTTACATTTTGAAAAGAAATTTTAAGAAACAATTTTTGTGACAATTATTATTACATTTTTAATTCATTCAATAAAACCTTTATATTATTAAAATTTTGTATTATTTTATTCAATGATAGTTTGTATGTATAAGAAGACAGATAGGTCCAAGGTCGTATTGGAACTTGATATATCTCTCTCTCTTTTTTTCTCTTAATGTTATTACAAACAATCATGTCAATAATTATTTACACCTTAGCTAATGAGGTGAGAGCAAAAGAAATCCCTTGAGAGTAAAACTGGAATTTCTGGTCATTAATTATGGGTGTCACTGTGTTTTGCTTCTTCCAAGGTATCATCTGTTTTTTGCCATGTGGAGACAATATCATTATTGAATTGTGATTTTTAAGTAACAGCAGAGTGTTCAGCAAAATTTTAGTAATAATAGTCTTAATTTTTCATCATTTACCGAAATACTCTGGATAGAACCTCACTTTATGATTTTTTATATGCAGACATTAATAATTTTTAAATTACTTCATATCATCAACTTTACAACGGTGTGCCCAACTTTCCGAAGCCAGTTTGATTTGAAGAGAATTGGAGTTTGGTAGATCACAAAGCATTATGTACCAACAACAACAAGAGTATTTATTTTTTCAAAAATTTTTCTATGATGGGTTTTTATTGCGAACACTCGTTTGATTTTATATTTTTTGTCCAATGATTTCTCTTTTCATTTCTTTATTTATTTTTTAATATGTGAAAGAGGTTTTGTGTAACACTGCTGTAGTTACTGACGTTTCTTCATGAAACCTTCTGTATTAACCTTACTGGTTTTAAAAATAGCAATATACGATACCATCTTATAAAGTTTACCTGTATTCAATGTTCTGCATTCTCATTAATAACGCTTATACAAATATATAATATAATAATATACACTCATATCATGCTGTGGCATAATTTGCAGATTTCTCTTACAAAATTCGCAGAAATCCTCTGTATTCCCAAGCCATCCATAAAATAAATGTTAACAAATAATAGCATCCCCAGGGCACACACCAGTACATGATTTTGGCCAACCCCAGAACGGATAGCGTCTGGGGAGCTGTGTGCTGTGAAAAAGACAAATATTAGTCAGAAAGAGGATATTTACAGTTGCCTTAAAAGCTGTCATTAGATGAAACCTTGGGAGTGGAAGCAGCGCCCCCTACGGTAAGAGATAAAATCGGTTCCGAGAAGGGGATCTCTGTCACTGCCTCCGTGTCTCATCTCCTTGTCAGTGTTTTTGTTCCAGAAGAAAAACTGGTCTTTGTTCCATCGGAAAATTAAAATAACACCATTGAATCCCAGTTACACTGAACTTTTCTCTGCCTCAAAACGTATACCTGTAACGAGCCATATGTTATAAATATTGTATCAAATAACTAGTTAATGCATCCAAGACAACTGGATGTGCTCATTTCTTCTTTGACTGCTCCATCGTAATAAATAATAAATACCTTCGAGTTTTATTAACTGCATTTGTAGACATCGCCTTGAGAACACTATCTGTACTAGTTACAAAGATGGAGTTAGCTGTAATTGCTTGAACCTTCTCAGCACGAGGCTTGCCAGGACTACCTTGATGGTAATTGATAGCCTACTAGCTTCCGATTATAAAGGCACTTACTATCCATAGATAAACAATAATAATTTTAAATGAGCAATACTATCGAAATTAAATGCCTCCTTACTCGAGGTTTGTACAGCCTTTGTGGTGAGGTTTCAAACTCTGCTGCACCCTTTATTCTTGGCATAAATACCGAGCCAATTTTCTTGTCAAGAATACTCGTCATCCGGTATTCCTTTTTTTTCTTTTTTAAATTCAGATTATATGTTCTTAGTTGATCTCATAAAGACAGTACATAATAATTTTCTAGTGATTGTTCTGTTAACGGTTAACAACAAAGTTTAACATTTATGTTAGAACCTGTTTAGCGCTCCGAGATAAACAAATGCCTTTTGTTATATTCCAGTAATTTTGAAATTAGTATCAATTATGTGCTAGTAGTATCAATTATGTGTGTTCTTGTGGGTGTAGTATGCTAAATGGCACTCTTAATCGTAATTTCCACCTAATTAAATCGAGTTATCGATTTTAATATTTGATACGGAGCGAATTTTGTGAGTTTTCCTGTTATAACAGTTAAAAGGTGTGTTTAACTTTGGGTTCACTACTTCGGATATCTTATATTTCATAAAAAATTTTGGTTTCATTTAAAAATTTGTGTTTAGAATCTTTTTATTTTTAATTAATTCAGGGAGCAACGGCCTGATCTACACTTCAAGTTCAGATAAGTTCATCGTCGACCCCATCACCGGAGTGGTCACCCTGGGAGGAGTCTTGGACCGAGAGACCGTACCCTACTATGATGTGGTCTTTTACGTCGCCGAAGGTGAACGCTATGACACAACTATTCTCTCTGTTACGGTCATCGATGCCAACGACCACGCTCCTCGGTTTCCAGCCTGCTATCCTCTAGGTGTTCCAGAGAACTCCGAGTTCGGGGTCATCCATCGTTTCCAGGCTCATGATAGGGATACTGGTGCCAATGCAGACATCACTTACACCATTACAGGTTAGTTTTTGATATTGCTAGTCTAAATTCTGGTATTATTTTGTATTATCAATAGACTATGTATACTGATCCTCAGTATCTCAACCTCTTACAGGCGGAAACACCGGTAACAGATTCAGCTTGGACGTGCACACTGGAGAGCTGAGCGCCCGGCCCTTGGACCGGGAGGCCCAGAGTAGCTACCGCCTCACCGTCACTGCCTCCGATGGTGGGTCTCCTCCACTCTCTTCCTCTTGTAACTTCTCTGTGAGGGTACAGGACGAGAACGACAACCCTCCCGTGTTCAGCGAGTCGAGCTACCGGGGCCGTGTCAGAGAGGATGCTCCTTTGGGAAGCTTGGTCCTCAACGTCAGTGCTACCGACAGGGACCAAGGAGACAACGCCAAGCTCTCTTACTCCTTGGCTAATGAGTCTCAGGCCTTCTTCAGGATAGACCAGAACACGGGGCTCATCTATACCGCGGGGTAAGTTATCATATGTATCTTTTACTAAGGCTATTCTTGTTAAATTTGTGAATATATTTTGATGTATACAATTTATGTTTTGTTGGAGTGTTATAAATAATGCCTGTTAAAGGGTTTAACTCTTCTAAACTATGATTTAAAATAAGTACATTAATAATTTTTACCTTTTTTTTTTTTTATTTTGCTCACAAAAATTAATTTCATAAACTAATTTTTATAATCTCTGCAAAATGGAAGAAAATCTGAGATGGTAAGGTTTAAAACTGTAATCAATTTGATTGCTGAATAGCCCATTCCTAATTATTTCACGGAACCCCGATTGAGAAAGTTATGGAAACTTAATTCGGTGTGCGTATTACGAAATTCACAGTCTACAACCAACTTAAACCATATCAAAACGTGACTTTACTTCCTAAGATTTCGAAAAATAATGCTGTTGATTAAAAGTAGTTAACAGGAGGAGGATTTAGTACTTGTTAGTAGGAGGATTGATTTTCTAATAATCTGCAGTGATGGTCTAACCTTGATTAATAACTCATAAAAAACTTCCTATACTTATTCGCTAATAAGAAAAACTTATATCAATCCTTCTGTGAAATAAACTTTCTTAGTCTTCTGTTATTTGATCAGTTATCACAGAATTTTTCCTGGCATTCTGATCTGCGTCTTTTAATAAATAATAGCGTCTTCTTAAAATCTTTTAATAAATAATAGAAAAGCTCTAGTGCGTAGCAGAATGGAGAGTAATCGTAAAGAAGTATATTATTACCTTTGACTTAACGGAACAAAGCGTTAGCTGCTGATAAAATGTAAAATGGTCTGGTTGAGGTATTCTCTTTCTCAACGTGATAGTTTTTTTCTCCGTTTCGTAATTTTTTATTCTACCTTCGTACCGTAGCGGGTCAACTGTTGAAGTAAAGTTGCAAAACAAGCGAATGACTGCCATTGGAGAAGTTTTTCTGCCTCTTCCAGGCCAGTATCTTCTAGAAACAATTTTCTCCAAGCTTTGTAAATTATACTGCGATTCCCGGTCGAACCGTTGGAAGAGAAACCTTGTGGAATGTACACATCCATCTTCAGGGCATCAGAAAGCTGCACTAGTTTTATTTTATATTTTTTTATTGTTCCCAACACCATACTTGATTGGAAATAATTCATTACAATTCAAAAATATTTAAACTCTGACCATTTTTTGGCGAACCAATCTAGAATATACTTCTCCTATTCCTAAAATATTAAATTATTATATTAACTCATTTTTCAGGTTGTTCGATCGAGAAAAGCAGAACATCTATCACTTTCAAGTTGTGGCGACAGATAATGGCCGATACGATGCTAGATCAGAAAAAGTTTCTGTAGAAGTACGTGTGGAAGATGTTAACGACAACAAACCCGAATTCTCCAGGTATCCCTTTACAGCCCAAGTTCCTTCCTATGTTCCATCAGGAAAAGAACTTCTCAAGGTGACAGCCACCGATGCCGACGAAGGGACCAATTCTGACATAGTATTTAGCTTCTTGAACGAACCGCCCAACAACAAATTCCGTATGGATCCCAAGACCGGGGTCGTCACTGCGACTTCAAGCCTTGCCATGGAAAACGGACGGCTGTACCATCTGGAAGTTCTAGCAACTGATAGGGGTAACCCGCCCCAAAGTGCATCAGGGCTTATTGAGATCCGGGTTGGTGAAGGACCAGAAGGAGCTCCTACTCTGAGGTTTCAAAATTCCAGTTATGCAACATACATGCAAGAAAATCCACCAGTCGGCACAGAAGTATTACAGGTGAGTAAAAGTATGGTTACCTTATTTATTTGATAAAAATCCTATCTGAAATGAGTCAAAAAGGGGAGATTCTTATGACTGACCTCTGATTATAATCTTGTCTTTGCCAATCTGTTTCATTATCAGATTTATAAATATTTTTTTCTATCCCAAATTGATCATATCTGGCCAATAGTGCATAAAGCCATACATTTGAGTTTGGCCTTTACCTCGAATGTAACCTTTCCTTCTTATTTGAAAAGGAACTAATCAAGTATTAGTCAAAATGAGCTAATCCTTCTGACCCACTCCTAATATATCTCTTGTATAGTGACAATATCATTCTAAAACTGATTTGAGTGCATTTTTTTCTTTTGCAAAGAGGAAATAAAATTTATAAATGAAATAACAAATATATAGAGCAATAGAAAAAAGTTAATAAGCATATTGTTTTGTTAAAGTTGATATCAGTCAGTCCCAAATAACAACCAGCTGAATACAATCTGCCCAGTAATTACAGGATGATACATTCTGAATTAGGCTCATTACCTTTTCAATTTGCATGAAAATAATACACAATTCATGGGCTAGTTTCTTGTAATGACAAGTCATGATTGAAATCAGAATTGAGAACAGCCATCAAAGCATAAATTATTTTCTCATTTTTTCCATGCCGATATCATCAAATCACTACTATTTTTCCTTCCTATCATCTTGAAAGTACCATCGTTAGTTATTATCTTGGTTTTTTAGTCTATATTACTGTTGGTTTTATTTAGCATGCTCTAACATTTAAAAACAGCTCCATGTTGTTACATCATTCATATAATTTACAAAATTAAAAAATTGGTACAAAATTGAACATTTCATGGTTAAGAAATAAAGAAACAAACGTATATTATGTTTCTTATTATTTCAGTTTGAAAACATAAAATTAACTTAGAAAAGCCTTTATCTTAATGTTTCTTTCAAAAATGTTCAATGAACACCTACATTGACCTATGAGTTAAATAAATAAACATTTCTTTTGAACAAATGTTTGCCTTATATTTTCAGGTTTCAGCAGTTCGTTCTGACGGTCGGAGGCAACAAATTAGGTACAGTCTTGTGTCAGGCAATGAAGCAAGAAGGTTTGAAATAAATCCAACTACTGGTCTTATCCGTGTATCATCAAGTTCGGGATTGGATTATGAAGCTGGTACTCCAATCAGCCTAACAGTTGAAGCAACAGCCGATAGCCCTCTTGGTTCTCCTCTCTATGGCTACACAACTGTCCTTGTCCACTTGACAGATCAGAATGACAATTCACCTACATTCACTCAGTCAATTTACTCAACTACTGTATGGGAAGGAAATAACAAAGGAACTTTTGTAATGCAGGTAAGTTTGTAGAATTAAAAAATTTCTATATAATTGAAATTTGTTGTTATTTTATTTATTCATTTCTTATGAAGAAACCTCATTTTATTTTGAACATTGACATTTTCCTCCCCTTTACAACCATTCATAGCTTCCTTCATTCTTATAGGTGTCCGCTACAGATTTAGATACAGGCTCAAATTCACAATTGTTGTATCATATTGTGGATGGAAACCATGATAACGCATTCATAATAGAACCACCCTCATCAGGAATTGTGAAAATGAATATTGTGCTTGATCGAGAAATTCGTGATTCTTACCGTCTCACTGTGATAGCTACCGATGAAGGTGTGCCACAATTAACGGGTACTTCCACTATCCTCATCAACATCGTCGACATAAATGACAACCAACCAAATTTTCCTCCCCATAGTGTCATCACTGTTAATGAAGGTAATTGTTCAATATTATTATTCATGATAGTTATTTTAAAATAAACAAAGTATTTTAAAATCAATTTTGGTAGAGAAAAAAAAATTCTTCCTAGCTCATTAACCTTTTGTAATTTTTACATGAAAGATACAGTAATACACTAAAATTCTACCATCAGAATGGCATTTTTTCTTACACTCACTTAACTAAACCTCTAGAAATTTAGTTAGGCAGCTTCTATAAACATGTGTAAACAAATTTTGAATCAATACTTTCATTGATGTTTTAGGAAAAGAAGTAGGAAGTGTTTTAACTTCCATCACTGCCAATGATGTGGACACCAATCCAGCATTAACATACAATTTATCAGATCCAGAAGATGGAAAATTCAGCATTGATCGCTTTAGTGGAAGAGTTACTTTGTGCCACCAGTTAGATTATGAATCAGTAAAGGAATACCGCTTAGGAATCACTGCATCGGATACAGCCCACACTGCGCACACTATTCTCACAGTTCTTGTTACTGACAATAATGACAATCCTCCAGTTTTCAGTCAGCCGAACTATCACGCAACTCTCTTATCAGGTACTTTTTTTATTTCTTTAGCTCATATTAATTTTAAGGGATTTATATACGTGTTAGAGTATACTAAGTTATGTAATTAATAATCTTGAACGCAACATTTCAAATACATTTCATCTTGTTTATAGATACTGGAGACAGTCTCTATACTGTATTGACAGTCAGTGCAACAGATGAAGATTCTGAGAAAAACAATAAAATCACATATTCCCTAGTCGGTAGCACCCCAGGCTTTATGATAGATGACAAAACTGGAGCATTATTGTTGAACCGATCTGCAATCGTCATCCCGACTACTGTGCCAAAAGTCATTGACCTAACAGTCATGGCAACAGATTCTGGCAAACCTCCTTTGTCTTCAACCGCTGCAGTTAGAATCAGTGTTGGTACCGGTGGAAGTAGCAAAGCTGCCTTCTCTCAGAGGGAATACAGGTAAAAATTAACATTTTTTTAAAAATTATATTTTATCTTTTTCTCATTAATATTGTCCATTTTCATTTAAATCACAATTATATTTTCCAAATAGGACAATAATTGAAACTAATTTCATGATTGTTGTGATAAAAGTTTTAAGGAATAGTGTCTGCAGATAAATAAATTGACTTTATTTTTAATTGATAATTGACTAATTAGATATTTATATTTTGACCTGGGCAGAATAGCCTGCATGAAGTTTAGAGTTGTTAAATTATATATTTTCAAAGTGGTATTGAGTGGATTGTCCCTGAAGATGGCCGGATTGGCCGAAACATTGGACGTATAAGAGAAATAAAAAGTTTTGAGACTATAATGGATAGAGTTTGAATTATTTATTTAAGAAACTAATTTCTTTAGATAATAGCAATTAATCAACATTAACATCAATAAAGTAACTAATTAAATAGTTTTTAGTGTAAGCAACAATAAGCAAATCTTTAATTATAGAATTTAAGACAATAACAAGGCTGTTAGTTTCAAAACTGGCCTATATCACTTTTTTCCCATGTTTTTTCTCAGTCCCTAGCAAAGTCATACTGCCAAAAAAACTTCTTATCCAGTATCAACATTTTTGTGAAGGCTTTAATTCAATTTTTTTTTTATTA
>NW_027110368.1:40754-88471 GCF_000696795.3 Halyomorpha halys
ACTATAATAAATTCCTGAAGGAGAAGACATAAGGAAGTTTTAACAAAATCGGCCAACTTGTTCAAAAGATAATTTATAAATAAATTACAATATTTTTAATTGGAAAATGATTCAAGTTTGGATTTTCCTTTGGTTGGCAAGTTAATTATTTTAGTAACTTACAATTTTATTTAAATAGTTGCCATATTCCATTACAATTATTGATAAATGGGTGCCTTTTTTTGTGTAATTATAGACTTACATACTATAGCTGAAGATTAGGTAATACTTTATGAGGTTGATAGAAAGTAAACATGTCAATTTAAACACTAGGAGTTTTATATTGAAAGAAGATAGTTGACCGTATGAAGTAGATTGAAAGAGGCTGGTCAGGGTGATGGTCAATAAAAGTATCAAAATAGTAAAAGAGAACTATTTATTGTAAACCAACATTTTGCCCTACTTTGAACAGTTGGTAGCAGAACCTCATTCTGACAGCCCTGCAAAGTGGGACGAAATGTCGATTTACAATAAATAGTTCTCTTTTACTATTTTGATACCTACTATTTATTATTTTACCTGATACTACTATTTATTGACTGCCACCCGGACTATCCTCCTTCAAATAGGAGTTTTAGTTATAAATAATTCTAATCTTATAAAGTTAAACCTTTCTTAAAAAGTGTATTAATTCGATTTCTTATTTAAAATACTAGCTAAGGAATGTAAGTGATATTTTTTTTTGGTATTTACTTTTCTTTAATTTTTACAGAATTTCTGCCAAAGAAGATACCGCAATAGGATCATCTCTTATAAAACTGTCCAGTCAGTCAGCTGGTGAATTATTTTGGGCTCAATACAGTATTATTGATGGCAACAGTGACCACACGTTCCAAGTCATGGGGTGAGTAGATACAGTCAGTTGTGTATTACCATTAAGTGGTTATTAAAAAATATAATTTGATTATGAACTTGTCAATAAATGAAATATGACTTCACTGAATATAGTTGACTCAGAATAACTCATTAATAACTTTCTTTGTAAAAATCTTTGATATAATACTTATGTGATCAAAGTGAATATTCATTGGTTTATTGTTATTTACAGGCCCAATGGCGATCTTGTCCTAGTGAAATCTTTGGATAGAGAGCAACGAGACCATTATACGCTGAAGGTAGTACAAGGAGCAGACAATTCATCCGCTGTATCAGTATACATTGCAGTTGAAGATGTTAATGATAATCCTCCACAATTCCATATGGTGAAGGATTCAGTTTCCGTTCCAGAAGATGTACCCATTGGACATTCTATTGCCCATCTCAAAGGAGATGATAATGATCTTCCTCCTAACTCTGATATTATTTTCGATATTCTATCAGGTAATGATGAAGATAATTTTAAAATTGATGCCGATTCGGGTATTGTTAAAGTGAAGAACAAGTTAGACTATGATAAGGGATTGTCTGAATACTCTCTTGTTTTAAGTGCGACCGACTGTGCGAAACCACCAGAGCATTCATTGTTGGCAATTTCACATTTGAAAATTATTCTTGAGGATGTAAATGACAATGCTCCACATTTCCCAGTAGTCGAGTATCTCGAATTTGTTGGAGAAAATGAAGCTCTTGGAACAAAAGTCTTTACAGCCAGAGCTACTGATATGGACCGAGGGATTTTCGGCCACCTTAACTATTCTATTGAAACAACATCGATTTCAAGTTATAGTGGAGCAGATGAATCCTGGAAACTGTTTAGGGTAGATAGTGTTACTGGTTTAGTTACTACCAACACAGTATTCGATTATGAATTGAGAAGTCGTTATGCTTTCACAGTTATAGCCACTGACTCAGGAGGAAGAAGTTCAAAAGTAAAAGTTCGTATTGAAATAGAAAGTAGAGATGAATTTTACCCACAATTTACTGAAAGAACATACCGTTTTGTAGTAAGTGGAAATGACTTACCTGTAGGATATGTTGTTGGTACAGTTGTCGCTACTGACAGAGATAAGGGACCAGATGGTAGGGTTGTCTATCAACTTACAAACCAACATGCATATTTCAAAGTAAACCGAACAACTGGAGCTGTTATGATTAAGAAGAAGATTGATAGTAATTTAAATACAAAACAAGATGTCAGTTTTGTTATTAGAGCGAGTTCAGGAAGGCAGGAATCTCTAACAAATATGACAGTGGTAGAAATAAGCTTTGATCCTCTTGCACATCATGAAACAAATTTGATTACTCCAGAAGAAGGTACAAACAACACAGCCTTAGCAGCAGCCACAGGAAAAGTAGCAGACTGGGCTATAGGGCTTTTGATCTCTCTTATAATAGTAATTCTTTGTTTTGGAGCAGTGTTTTTATTCTTACATGTCCGAAATCGTAGACAGAAAAATGTAAATAAGCCTGGTTTAGACTCAGGACAAACTGCCGACAACTTTGTCGATCCAAGTGCTTTTGATACAATACCTGTTCGGGGAGGTATACCTGGCCCAGCAAGTCAGTTCGGTCCACCAAAATATGAAGATCTTCCAACATATAGAAATAATAAATCAACTAGCTCACAATCTGGAGCTGCCACTACATCGCAGATATCAGGCTCTGATCAGTCTGGTTCTTCTGGGAGAGGTTCAGCTGAAGATGGCGATGATGTAGAAGATGAAGAAATAAGAATGATAAACGAAGGTATTCAAAGGGATGGTGGTTTGCACAGAACATCTGATGACAACATGTCTGATGTTAGTGTACATAATACTCAAGAATATCTCGCGAGACTTGGAATAGTTAACACTGATGGAAACTCAGGATCAAGGAGGAGAACAGAGAGTGTTGGAGGAGGTAGCAGTAAAGACATCATGTTGAGGGCAGGAGTTCCAATAGATGGTCTAAGGATGTTTGATGAAGATGGTACAGCTGAGGCTGATATAACGAACCTTATATACGCCAAACTGACTGATGGAAGTGATAGAGGTAGTAACACTGAGGAAGGAGGAGCAGGTGTGATTGGTATGAGTGCCTACCCAACCCACCAGCCTTCAATGACTGGCTCCCTCAGCTCAATCGTCCATAGCGAAGAGGAGCTAACAGGCAGCTACAATTGGGACTATCTATTAGACTGGGGACCACAGTACCAGCCTTTGGCTCATGTCTTTTCAGAAATAGCTAGGTTAAAAGAAGACGCTGCATCTGTTAAGAGTGGGACCTCGGGAACATCTAGTGGGAAAGGTAAACCCCCACTTTTGACTTCTGTGGCCCCGCGGTCCATAGCTGCTCCAGTATTGTCTGGGAGGCCGCCTCATCATCCCCCACATCAAGGACCAAAAATCCACCTTCTCCCTAGGTCTCCTATAAACCATGACAATACTGGAGTCCTTTCCGCAGCCATGTCACCAAGTTTTTCCCCTGCCCTTTCACCTTTGGCTACATCTCCTTCCCTATCACCTATTGTTACCCCAAGGCACCCTACCTCTCACCATGTTAGGCAGAGGACGACAGATGCTGAACTCAGGATATAACATTCAAATTATTTTAAAAGACTTTTATAAAAATGTTTTCTGTGTATAGTGTGAATTATTTATTTCAGGACTAGGGCATGTTGTGAAATCGTTTTAATGTGCCAATCATGAACGATCATTCTCGATCGAAATGAACATTTTGTGATGAATGATCAAAAGAAATGATACTAGAATCATGTTAACTATTATGTATATATTTTATAAATAACACGCAATTGTTTTTGTATATTGTGATTATGTCTTATTAAATAAGCGAATCGAAAATAAGTGTCGTAAATAGTATCTCGATGTACATATGTTTAAAGTGATTAATCAAAACTAAATAGGATAACATAGATGTAATATATGAATTATAGAAAGATGCCTTATATACAAGGTAGACGAAATGGCTATGTATTTAGAACCCAACATTAAAAAAGTTAAATGTTAATTCTGAATAAATTACTATTTTCTACCATTAAATATAATTGCAAGTATATTTAGATACTTCTAGTTAATGTTAGAAAAGCAAATTTTTAAAACAATCATAAATATGAATCAAAAATTGGTTAACAGAAATCTGAATATTGTAATTATATCGAAGTTTGCACAAATCAAATAATTGTGACCGTTTTAATGCCATTAAAATTAGATTATTTTCAGATACCATTAGTAGTAATGATATGAAACTTGAATTAATAAAGAAAATTCATGATGTTTCATCCTGAAAGGGATCATGGGTTTATGTCTTGTTTTGAAAAGTTTCTCTGTGATATGATTGTATTTATTATTGCCTTTAGTATGAAGTGTTTTTTTTTTAAATCTGAAAGTAATGAAACCTAACTCTACAGATCATTGTACATGATCTTTTTTTATTTGTGCCATCCAAAGAATTGATTTATGAAAGCCATATGGACATTGCCATTAAGTTGGGTCTCATTTCCTCTCTTTATGGATCTTGTTCCCAAAAACATATTACACAATTTTTGTAAAAATACTGTACAAATTTATAAGTTAATGATGTTTATAAGTAGCTATAGGTAAATAAATTTTATAATGAAATATTTCTACTGTGTTATTTTGTCAACCTGCCTTTAATGAATCATTTAATTAGGAACTGAAGAAGGGAAAAAATCTGGTGGGTTTTTTTATCACACAACTTTCACTTACGACTCTTCATTAATTCCCAAATTCTGTGTTGACTGGTGGGCTAATGTTAAAGTTACTGCTATTCATGTAACTTAAAACAAAATCTCTAAAGGTAACTGGTCTTAACCAGGAAAGCCAAAAATTGTATTGTTCAGTAGTTATAAAAATTTGTGTTTCAGGGCTTCTCAAGGTGGGAGTTACGAATACAAATATTGGTCCTGCCAAGAATAAAATAAATTACAAAAAGATACAACCCCGAAAAAAGACAACAAACCCGTAGAACAATCTGGAAAGATTGTGAGGTCTCAGTGTTTTTTGTTAGAATTGGATATTTATTTGGTTTTTTTCTCCTTTATTAATCCATAAAATTCTTTACATTAATATTTTGTATTTATCTATTGTTTATTATTGCTAACAATGATAACTATTTATTTTTTTTAAATAAATAAAATTTAAGTGACTTTAGGGAAAGATTTTTAAAAATTCGTTATTTAAGCCCTCTTAAACTATTTCAATAAGGAATAGTCTAACCTATCTAATATTAAAGACTATAAGTCATCTACATTTATTAATACATAGTGGTTATACTACTACAATTAAATCAGAACAGATCTTGTTTCCACAAATACAAACCTCTAGAAGGTGGTAAAAGTATATGCCTGATTTTTATTTAGGAAATGAAGAGTAATTTATTTATTTATAAGAAATTTATTGATGCTATGAAAATAACTTATACATGCAATGGAAACCAAATTAGGACTTATACACTAAATTAGTTGTTCTAATAAATTTCTGTAAAAGTGTTGCAAACTGGAGCACAAGTAAAGTGTCCTGAGGAAATGATAAGAGTCACATCCCATAAAATTAAGTAAATTGTAGAAGGAAATAACTATGACTGTAACAGTAACCAAAATTGTCTGCAGTTCAAATGAATAATTTTAGAATATTTTCTTTGCAGGAGATGAAAATTCGGCAATAAAAAATTCATTGGATATCCACTAGGTGGAGACAAGTTAGTAGTAACATAAATTACTTTCCAAGCCAGATACTTTTAAAACATTCATTATACAAGTCACCTATAAAATAAATTTCAATGGACTTGGCAAAAATAAAACCTAACATAATTTATACAACAAACTCAATCCATCTTGAACAATAGTAAACTAAAGTTAGTTTACTAAAAAATGGAAAGAAATGTGAAAAAAATAAAATAAAATAAATACATACAAAATTAAAGAAAAACATATAAAATTAAGAAATAAGTGTTAAATGAGAAGAAAATTCAATTTAATGAAAAAATACTTATTTTTTATTATTAATATCATATTAATACAGTCATATCCATTTAAATAAAATATAGGATCAATAAATGATTAATAAATTTTATATGACTTTATAATAATGATAAACCACAATAATTCATCTTAACAGTATAAAAAGTATAACTAAGACATAAAACTTTGCTCACATAAGAAAATTTAATCTAAACAAAAGATTATAAGTGGGTTTTTAAGGAAGTTTCTGATACATATATATATATAATTTTTTTTTATCGATCCACTAATTTAAAAAATATTATTCATACATAAATTTAAATACAAATAAAGGAACTAAGTAATAAACAACATGGCGAAGATAATAGAATAAATCAACTTTTGTTGGAATAATCTCAATGAATTTACTTATTTAGATAATAAATTTACAAACAAATTACAAATAGATATTGTGGCACATAAAGTTTAGCTAAGTATACATACTTGGTATAATAATAATTTTAAAAACGGTAACTTAGAATATAAAATTTAATTTTCTATAATGGGTTGTTTTACATGAGAGAGGAACAAAAATATTTAACATTTATAAAACTTTGAAAAATAAATATATACCAAAATAATAATGAACATATCAGATCCAGCAGACTTTAATTTAGAAAAAATATTAATGAATAAACTTTACCTGATTTTCAATAACCCACTTTAATACACATTGAGAGAGGAAGAAAGTGTCCATGGTTACACAACGTCTAAAAAATGCTCGATTTCAATTTGTAGAGTCTTTATCATATGGTCCAGGTTAAAACCTTATCGAACATCGAAGGGATGAGTAGTCAAAAGGAATAAACATGTGCTAACTTTACCAGAAAACATAGAGAATCAGGAGCTGTTTCATGAATGATGGAAAGAATGAAAATCTCTCTAAGGATTTTATTCAAAAGCTAATTAGGCCCTTTCAAAGTAACAAATGATTGCTCATCCCTCAATGTAATAATAATTTTTTAAAAAATTATCAATTTCACATCAGATGTGAAATTATACATAATATGTGGTAATGAATACAACAGAAAGGTATACCTCCTATTATAATTCAATTTATATGTGAATAAAAATAGAATAGGATATTTTAAAATACTTTTCTTTGCAATTGAATTTATATACTTTTTTTCCATAAAACTTTGGTTAATTATTTGATGGTGTGGATATACTAATTATTAAATTGGAAACCAGAACAGATGTAATAAATTTAGACGTGTGAACACTTTTCCAGCACATCTCCTAATGTAGATTAAAAATTGGAAAACAGTTAGTTATTAGCACTAAAAAACAACAGATAAATAAATTTGTGATTCCCACATTTAATTATAATAACAAATATGATTTAACATATAAAAATATATACTAAATAAAAAATGCTGTATCAGCAGGCAACTAATGTCATCAACAATCAAAAAACAAATATTCGAATGTAGCACCGTGATGTTATTGCCATAATCTGAATTAATTTTAATCATCATTTAATAAAAAATAAAAGTACAAATAACCTAAAAAAGGTCTTAAAAAGAGATTCTCATAGATAACTCTCAAGGTACACAATAAATTACATTCAGCATGGCAAAATCAATCGTCAGCCAAAACATCTTTAATCATCAGATTTTTCTTGTTTTCCCGAACGGTCAATCAGTCGAAAGGCCTGAAAATTTAGAACAATTATTAATTATAAAAATATGAAAGATATTACAGTACAATCCCAAAAAATCCTATCAGCAGAGTTCCTAAAATTTATTATAAATCATAGAAATATTCATACAACCAGGATTATAAAATATAAAAAGGATTGTAAAATAAATAAATGGACAATCACTTAAACTGAATAAATACTAAAAATTTAATAACATCACTTCATAACTCAACAATTTCAGGACGAAGGGAGAAGCAGGATTATCACATATTAACATCCTTTAGAGTAATATAATTTTTTTTAAAAAGGTGTTCCTCTAGTTTCAAGAAAATGGAAGAAAACAAAAGTTTTAAGTTGAATATTACGATTCAAGGGACATGCTATTTCTACCAAAAACTATATTGCTGGGAGGCAAAGAAAAATGAAAATAAAACATAAAATTGATCTTTTCCCTAACTCACTTTGAGTTCATACAAAAAAAATAATATTAATTTTGACAAATATTTAAAATAAAGGCATCATACATATCAATAATTTAATCAATTTGGAAATATTTATATAATTAAATAAATTGTTTTGATAAAAAATCATGGTAATCTGTGTTGTTTAGACCTTAGACCAATAAAACAGCCAAACATGATCAACAATCATCCATATGTTTACCAGTTCTAATCAGTAACTGCATACATGTTTACAAATAATACCTGATTGGTTTACATAACATAATTCAATTTAAAAATATCAACCAAATAATAGATGTTATGGAAAACAAATAGGCAATATCAAAATTTGATTTTTAACTGTATATATATTATTCGTTAATAGCGTAAAGATACCTCTTCAATAGCAGTCAACCAATTAATACCAGCTTTTTCGACCTGTGCACCACAAGCAATATCAAGTTTCAGAGACTTCTTTTCATCCCCAACCAAATAATCCATGACTAAGCTTTTTACTCCACCTAAAATAAAAATAATAAAAATAAAAATATTAACATAAAATTTTAAGGACATAATAAGTACCCTACAATTACTACCTTTTCCCACCCTGCGAAAATCCTTGAGGCATGGACAATAATAATACTGTACATTTATTGATTAAACTTCAAAATAATCGATCTAATACTACTACGAAAATTAAAGAGATATATTACCGTTTAATTCATCCTTCTTAACAACTATGGATACAATCTGATTGATATCAACTGGAGCAATTTTCACACCATCAAATAAAAGATACCTAGAATAATAAATTGTATAAGCCAGAAAACAATAAAAAATATTCAAATCAATAATATGATTACCTGTGATCTTGAGATAGTTTACAATGAAGAAGTTGATAATTTGAAGCACCGATTTTCGATTCATATTTGAAAACTGCACCTGCAGAAACAAAAATTAAATTAAAATTTGCAAAACAATAATGTATCAGACTTATAACAACTTAAAATCTTCACCATTCAGTAATAGCTTTAAATGCTTATCAAAAAATAAATTCTCAGCACGAGTTTGGGGTTCACATTTCAAGCATACTCGGACTGGATCGATAAAACACATTCTTTGTAACTCCATTTTAGTCTCACAACAACAACTACAGAAAATTTTTCCACATCTTCGGCAGTGATGCTAAATTTAAGACATTGATAATTGGATAACAGAATTAAATCAATGAATAAATTACATTTCTAAATAAAGATCAACTTACTTTCCTTGTTGTGAAACCAAACCTTACCATACAATGAGTACAATGGGTGATCTGAAATTGTTGATTACATCAATATAAGGCATATATACGATAAATTAATAATAAAGAGTTTAAATTACCTCCTTATCAGGAACCCAAATGGGTTCCTGTACAACAAATGGACTGGTGAATTCTTCATTTGTTGCTACGATTCTTAAACCAGATTTTGATCTTATTAGTTTTTTAGCGTTAAACACATCCATATCTCGCACAAAAATTGCTCTTTGCGCCAGGAATATTGATCTACATCTTAAATTCCAGATCAAACCCAATTACTTTCCGATTCTCGACAAATTTTCAATTAATGAATTCTCCTACTGGAAAGGTAACTTGGTGCAGGTTATGTAAATAGTGCAAAGCTTTGACATTTAAAAATCTTTGATTTCTTTTTACACGATTTTATAAAATCCTTTGTTATTTTCTTTATTTAATGCAAAAGAAAATGAGAAACTCAATATAATTACCATATTCGAAGTCTAAATGCCAATTAATTACGATTTGTAATTAAATTATCTAAATGTCTTGAAGAAAACCACGTGTATTTTTGTGTTTTAAGCTCGAATTTCTGTATTTTAAAATGAGGACTAACAATTCTTGTATTCCAATTAGTGATGTGTTCGATCTGTTAGAAAAAATTACTTATAATGAAGAAAAAACTGTTGATAAATTATTGCAATGTACTGTATCAGATTTGAAAGGTGATAGATCAATTGTTAATTTAAAAGCTCTCAATTACTTTTTACTTTTTAGATCTAACTGTAAAGGAATTTCAATTTATTCATATGAAAACGTAATCTATGAATCTGTAGATTTGTTAAAGTACATTTCAGATAAGGATATTACAATCTGTGCTTTGTTGGGTTCGGTAATTGAAAATTGTCTACCTCTAATTCCTATGACTAATATAAACAAAGTTTTTTTAAAACTAGTCGAATTTATAGAAACCAATCTGCAATTTATGTCTGGAAAAGTTATTGATCAGGCTGATAATTATACAAAATTGGCTCATTCCCTGCATGTTTTAGAAAGAACGTGTAGTTTCAAATCTGGGAATCCTACAGACCTAGAATTACCCACTATGCTGAACACTACTCTGATCAGTTTGATACCCAATCTTGCCATTGATGTCGCTCGAAAAATATTTGTTTCTGTTTTGCCAAAATTTGTCTTATCTCAAGATTCAAATATAATTTTGGAACAAATCTGGTTACAACTTACCAGACTCAATTTTAGTGAAAATGATGTCAGCAAACAATTATTTTACCTTTGTTTATTAAGTGATAATTTTATTACTGTTGAACATAACAAATTATGTTTTCCTCTTTATGATAAACCAGAGTTTTGGGAAATCATTCTTAAAGGGTTGTATAATGAAGACAGCATTATCCGTAAACAGTCATTATTTTTATTAAAACTATATATTGAGAAATTGGCAGAACATAATCCAAGTATTGAACAAGACATTTTTTACTGGGATAATAAACACAAATTTCAGCTGATTGAGTTTTGGAATAAAATATTTACATTTTTGGAAGTAGTTGAAGAAAAACAGACACATTTGATAACACCGGCATTAAAAGGTTTTGAAGATTTACATTCTTTATGTTCAGTAAATAGGAAAGTATGTTATGCTTGGTTATTTTGTGTTTTTATTAGATTACTAAAACATCCCTCTCACATTATTGTGAAATGGTGCTTAATCGAATTTTGTAATATTGATATTGATACTCTGTTTCATGATGCTAAATGCAAAGAACTATTAATCTGTTTTTTTAATGCTTTAAATAATATGTTCCTATTCAATACGGAAAAAAACTCTACACCAAATTTTAACCATGAAGATCTTTTAGAAAAATGGTTTACTTCAGTAGCTATTAAGGATTCATCTAGAATATTATTTGAATACATTCTAGATCATTTAGCATCTATTTCCTGGGGCCCAGTTCCACTTTTTTACATTACTAGTGCAATTAGTAAAATACCACCAAAATCGTTGTTTAATGATAATTGTTTAAACCACTTGAAGAAGATTCTACTTGTAAGCCTTAAGAATCAAAATGTTTATATTCGATCTGCTATTCAATGTTCATTGCTAAAATGTATTTGTAATTTAACAAACAGTGATGTAGATATTATGACAATAACAAACATATTGGGTTTATTCAACTCTAAAGAATCTTTGAAACGGGGGACAGGTATTTGGAAAAAATGTGTTGATTGGATTAAAAGTATCCTGACCTGTGAAATAACTGCATTTTTCAGAATTTGTTCCAATAAAATTTTTAAAACCAATGAACCACAAGGGGTCGAAACATCAAATTCGATTCAGTCATTTAGTAGGATGCTTGTTTTAATGACCGATTCAGAAAAATTTCCTTTTGGGGAAGATCTTAAAATATTTATAGATTCTATATTTGAACAGTTCTATGAATGTGATAAAAGAATTTATTCTTGTTTAAAAATACAAGATAATTGTTTAGAATTTTGTCAACACATAATTAGTGATTGTTCCTCCTTCCCTGATCAGGGAAAAAAAGAAAACAGACTATTATGTCTTATAGAGAATAGGATAATAGATTTGTTACATTACATTGAAGTACGTTTACAGAAAGGACCAATTGAAAATATGCAAATGGCAACATTATATGAGAAAACATTTTACAAAATAATTAATAACAAATACCTAGCTAGTAGATCTTCTGCTAAAATACTGAATCTATTGAAAATTACAACTCACTCCTTGACTTTGAATTTATCTTCTTATCATGAATATCTCGCATTAGAAATTATACATCATTATTACAAATATTTGGTGCAAAATGATATTAATTTTAATGGTACGTTTTTTGAAAATGATATTATTCACAGTATTTTCAAAACACGTTTATTTGGTAAGAATTTCAGCCATTTATCTACTACTGTCGACCCTTTGTTCAACACGAGAGGAAAACTTATGTCTGAAATAATGCATACACTTTGGTCTATATTTACTTGTTATTTAGAAAATAATTCAGGCCTGCAAGTTTTCTTGGAAGAATTTCCAGTTTCAATTCTTATCAATGCTGCTTTTAATGCAATTAATGAGGATGGTAAACAATCACTTGTTCCAATTTTAAAATCTTTCATTTACTTATTACCATTGCATAAAAATGTTGAAGATGTACAAAAGTTCATCTCAATTACTTGGGATTCTTGTTTTGAATTAAGAAAAACAGAATTATTTTGGCTTACCATAAGTGAATGGATGAGAATGGTTTACCAAGATGGGATTGCATTAAATAGTCACTATCATCAATTGATTAGTGGTGTAAGATTTTAATTTCTAAGTTACTATACTTATTTGTTGCTATGAGTCAAAATGGAAAAACAATTTTAAATTATTTTATTTCAGTATGCAGTGAAAATAATGGATTTGGGTGAAGAATTGACCGGATTAGTCAACATTTTCTTTTATCATTGTGAAAAATTGAATTTTATCCCACAATTTTCTGCTATAATTTCCAAAGGCATTGTATTTGGAGCGATCTTAAGAAAAGACAAAAGGTATATATTTGTAATTAGTATACATGAGATATATATTGTTAATTCTAAGACTTAAATAGCCTATTAAGCGTTTAAAATACTAAACCACATAAGAAAATTTATTTCTATTTTTACTCAATTATCTAATTTCTGTGGGTCCAAGTAACTCCAAATTACGGCTTCTGTAGTGTGCCTCTATTGACCTCTTCTATACTTACAATGTATTATTTAATTGGAACTGTTACTCAGGATCTGATCTGTGTTCTCTATCATATTTTATATATTTTTTCTTTTGATCATTAATTTGCTTTAAATATTTTTTTCCTGTGAATTTTAGGTATATTTTGGAACATTTATGTGAATAAAAATACTAAGCGATTTAGTAATTTTCAATTGAAATCAATATTTGAATAATTCACCTTTATTCAATATTATTTCGAAAATTCATAATTTTAATACTTATACGGAGTCATCATCTTATCTGACTCATTTTTACCAAATCTTTCAGGAAAGGTAGATTTAAAACTGGCTGTCTTTCTTACGATATTATTAATAATTTTCATGGTTATTATTTTTGGTAATCACAAATAAAACTTTCAGTTGCAAAATATCATAATGTATCACTATTTTTAAATACACATATTTTTCTTTTATCTACATTTCCGGGCTCTTCCACTATCTTCAGGGGAGTAGGACTATTTATACATCTTTTTAGTAGTTTCATAGTCCTAATCCATATAAAATGTTTTGTCATAATTTAGTTCAATTTATTATATATACTCTTTTTTTTCCTTTTCACAATCTATCACACTGAAAAAAGTAACATTATAAATTGAACGATATTATGACAAAGTATTTTATATGGATTAGGACTATGTAACTACTATTAAGATGTATTATCCTGAAAATTGGGAAAGAGCCCCAAAATATAGATGTTAGAAAAATATACAGTAGTGAGAAAATATAGGAAGAATCTCACATCAAAAAACTAACATAGAATATAGAAAATAATGATAAACCTTCCAATTGAAAAACATTGTATTTTTTGTTTTAACCCATCATTGGTCGCTGCATGAGAATTTCTCTCATGTTAATTGTTTTTTTTTTCGGGTCATGAAGCTGCAAGAGGGAGACTGTAGTTCCCATCTTCTTGGAATCTGTAGTTCAAAATATCTTCCTTTTTATACCTCACCCCCTCCACCACTCTAGCAGCTCTGGGTAAGCGTCCAGCTCTCTTTCCCGGGCAATATTCCCTTCTCGTGAGACATTTCTAAATTTCTGGGTTATATTCAGGCATTCTAAACAAAAAAGAATTGCCACTAGTGTAAACGACCAATATGTCCCAGTCATAACGTGTTCACTTGCACCAATTGTGCACAAGAGATTTCTTTAGATTGAGCATTTGTTTTTTAAGATTAGTGTTATATACTTACAATACGATATATCTTTATTTTGGTTCTTTTGATAACTTTGTCTGTACTAAATATTATATTATGTTTATTAATATTTTATAATTATGTTTGTTTTTTTGAATTTTTTAAAACTATGAATTTTTATTTGCTCTTGTATCAAAATAATTTTTTTTTAATACTTTTTTTGTTATTCTTAAATAAACGTAATTTAAATCAAAATTTTATATTTTAAAAAATACGTTCAAGATCTCTAAATAAAGAAATGTGAGAAAATGTCTCACACGCAGCCATCCGTGTTAAAATCGACCTAGCAACCGATGACGGGTTAATTAAGATTTCACAAATCCTATTTTCTTTTTTTTATCAACATTAATAAGTAGAATAAGTTCTATCTCAATTATTATTATTTATTATAATTATTTCTAAGACCAAAAAGACTGTTTTCAGAATTGCAAAAAAAAAAAAAATGCATTGAGAATAATAAAAAAAAGACTAACGTACTTTTTCCAGTGAAACCACATTGAAATTCTGTTAATCTTAAAAAAACAATTAATTGTATTATTAAGTATTTTTTGGGAGAGTGGGGTAGCTTATCAAGTAATATATAATGTGGCAGATTATTATTTATTCTGTTATATAAGTTGTGTACTAACTCTGTGGTCTGGGAACTCTCCTGTAGTGCAGAGAATTAATATAAATTTACGAATAAAAGAGATTTTCATTTAATTAAGAGAAATCTCCCTCTTTCAAATTCCATTTCCTAATCCTGAAATAATGAAATTTTCAATAAACAGCTAGAACCTAAAAAAAAATTTCACTGCTGATGCAAAACGTTTCTCGTGTAATCTTTATTATTATTATTGAGTATTTACATCTGTAAATTTCTTGCAGAATGGAGATGGAGGTTAGTGATTATATAATGAATCTGATTGAATCTGGTTCGATGGAAAGTTTTGGTTCAGGGTAAGTATATTGTTTTATATGTCATATTTTCTGTGATGTAAATAGATTTTATTGATTTATCAATATATAAAGCATTTTGTAATTAGATTAGATCCTTTGTTTATTATCATTTGTAATAAACAAGTTAAAATCCATATTTTGTGCTAGTCAAAATCTGATGCTGTTATGGTATGCTGAAACTTGTTTACGTTATTGATATACAATTTAAAAAATAATTAAAGACCTCCTAAAAAAAAAAAAAAAAAGGTTCGAGGAATTTCTTATGTATACTTCATTAGAAACAAAGAAAGAGAACCTCAGACATTCCTACACTAAAAGATACTTTACATAAATGTCAGCTGAGGTGCTCCCGATATTTTTCCAGTATGATCCAGGCTGCTAATGGGTTGTTTTCAGTTCTAAACATGACCTAGTGTTACATAAAAGAATTGTATTGACAAGTTAGGAGAGGCAAGAAGAAAGATCCATGCACAAGGCACAAGTAAGACCAATTGTTCAGATTGACACTAGCTCAGGCTTTCCATACTGAAATTTTGGCATATCAAGGAGAAGAGGAAGAAATTACAAATGAGTGATCACCTTAGCCAAATCTGTGATGGAAGGTTACAGTCTATCAGCTCATTTCTTTTTAAAGAAAGGAGCTATGAATTTAGTTAAGGTTAATGTTAACATGTAGCTGCTACCATGATAAATTATTTGGCTACCTATTACTTTAATGTGTACATATTAATATAATATATATTATGTTTTTAATATTTGTACTATTTTTATTTCTGAAGTTATAGCTAGGTATAAAGTTTTACACATTTTTATAGAAGTCTGATTTAATAGTTCTACAAACTTTTGTATTTTAAAAATTAATTATTTAAAATTCATTTCCTCAATTCCTGCCAGGATTTATCTAAAAAAATATATAAATTGAATTTAAAAAACATGACAGTATGTACTTAGTTAAAATGTATAAAATTAATTATTTGTATATATATAGTTGAACATAAATGTTATATCTTTGTTTCTTCTTTTCCCAGGATAATATTGAAAACCGATCGCGAAGTAAGATTAAAAGTTTTACATCTATTGTTAACATTAAGTAATGTTGAACATAGAAATCATTTGATAGTCAAAGTTATTCAAGAACTCATTTCATATGATGAAGAACTTACAAAAAACAACAATAGATATTTCAATGATTCACTAATTCATCGGAAAAAAAATAAGTTGTTACAAGCTATCTTGATTTTAGAAAATTACATTTATCTTAATCCTTCTTACCAATTAGAAGTAGGTATTGTTTCCTAATTATCTAAAAAATATGTTGTTTTTTAAGGCCTGTAAATTATAGCCATTTTGTTCAATGAATAAGAAGGTTCAATATCAAATGAATCCGAATCCTGTTTGGTAAATGTTTTATATTTATTTTTATGAATGCTTCTAGGATTTGCCTGAAATAATTTATAATTGGACTTTACAAAGCATCATTAGTTGTTCTCAACAACCAAGCATCCGATACCAGTTAGAATGGCTCTTCATGAGGCTAACTATTCATTATCCTTTGTTTTTGGCCTCATTCTGGAATAACTTTTCTATGGTAAATTGCATTGTTTATTTTTCATTCCTAGTCCTTACTTTGTTAAAAACATGAAGATAAATCCTTTTCTACCACTCATGCAATATGATGTGCTTTCCTTTATTTCCTGGACCAATATTAATATCTTCCTCAGCCAGTTCTTTTTTCGCCTGTTCCAATCAATATCTATTTAATACTAGTAAAGAATTTTATCACTTTCCCCCCCCCCCAATAGAGTGCACTGAGGTCACAGAGGGCCTATTGTACACCATCCCTCCTCTGCTCAAAGCAAGCCAGTAGCCTTTGAGAATCTGGACATTGTATATGGATCAACCGTCTCGCAAAGTTTAGGGTCTAAGATCCAATCCTTACCATAGACAAGGAATAGTATCCTTGCTAATGCATCATATCTAAAGACGATGTGGTAGGAGCCTCATCATCCTTTCTGCAGAACCTGCAGATTGGGGACTCTATCAGTCTCATTTAATAGAGATGCTTATTCAACTGACAGTGTCCCGTGTATAGACCTGTCACCCATCTTAGAATGCTCCTGTCCATCTTCCCATTATGTAATGTGTGGGGCCCACCACCTCCTTCCACCCGTAAACGAACTCCCTGAAGAAGGGATAGTTCTCTTCTTCCATCAGACGGAGAAAGTCCGACTCGGCGAGGGCGAAAATCCCGTTCTTTCTTGACAGCCTGGCTCAGTGTTCTTACATGGCAGAGCAATCCACTATTACATGTTCTGCTATTTCAGGAACTCCACACGTGGGGCAACGGGGGTCGATGTTCTTTCCAAAGCTCTGTTTCTTTCCCTGGAACCTCCTATGTCCTGTTAGGATCAGTAAGACACAATAATCTGGGATGACCCACTGAGCCTTCAATCTTGATTGGACGGTGGGGAAAAATTTTCTCAAAGTAGCGCCCTTCTGGCTTGCTATCCACTGCCCATTCCACTCCTTTATTGAGTCCTCCCGCAGCAGCTTCTTCCATACTGGTACTGCTAATGGTGGGGGAAACAAGTCTGGTAAGTGGGCCTATTGATCCTTTTTGCCATCCCCAAGACAACCCAATGGAATGGCTCTTTTATATATCTTATTCCCCTATATCGAACATTTTCGACTTTCTAATGAAATCCAAAAAGGACTCCTAATCTATAGAGGAAGGAAGGAATTTCCTTTAATTCTATCAGAGCCTAAAAGCCTGTATCTTAGTGTCACATACCTACCACAATCTGCTATGTAATGTAAGGCAGTCTCAGTGGCCTGTCCGCATAAGCATCATGTTTAATCATGGACTACTCCACATATCTTAAAATATCTTTTAAGTCTGTAATGACCTGTAAGAACTCCTATTAATAATCAGAGTTCGTTTCTGTTTAGGTCTATCAGCCACTTAGTTTTAGAAATAAAGGGTTTAGTTATTAAAATCTTGGCCTGTCTCAGCCCTATACAGTCCCTCCACTCTTTACCTGGTTTCTTCCATGTCCAGTCAAGAACTACTTTTCTCTGATGCCTTTTAGAGATGCCTAGGAATGGTTCTGGTCCTATAGGAGGGTCCTTAGTCCCGTTTCAAGCAAGCTGATCAGCTTTTTCATTATATGTTATTCCCTTGTGTCCTGGGACCCACACAAGCTGAATCTTCTTTAAGCACGCTAATGATTCTAAGGCTTCTTTACTCTCTCTTACCAAATTAGAGGTGACTCCAAGGCTTGAAGGGCAAACTATCTGAAGGTGATGCCAGTCCTTTACAGCTAGTGACTTCAAGGCATAAAGCTGCTGACAAGATGGCAAACACTCCTGCCTGAAAAACAGTCGAGTGCTTGTCTAGTGGGAAGCTTAGTTCTATGCCTAATTCTTCTATGTAAACCCCTGCACCCATTAGTCCTGTCAAAACCATTCTTGATTAACAGGCAAGATAATCTCCTAGGGTTTCCACTAAACCCTGTATCAAATCATCTAACTTTGGGTGTAAGTAACTAATCTTGGTGTCTAAAGTGGGTATTTTATCTAAAAGTGGTGAGCGGTATTGTAGTATTGGTAACTCACCTTCCACCACTTTAGCTATTGTCGCGTAACCAGTGACTTCTCCTTTCTCTGTCCACTGTCTATTTCTTCCATAAGTTTGGAGTCTCACCAATCCTCTCCCGGAGTTCCTCCGGTAGCGCTTCCAGTCCCCATCTCTTCACCTCATATTTAAGGATGTCCTCCTTGAGGATGAGGTCAAGGGGCATCGTTCCGGCCAGCACTTGCACTGCCCTCATGTTCTATAGGTCTTCGTGACCCTCAGCAGAGCCAATCTCTGTATGGTGGCCAGTCTCCTCTTCTGTGTTTGCGTGAGGTTCTGGCTCCAAGCAGGGGATGCATACCTCAAAATACCCAGGATCACACCTTTATATATGGTCGTCAAGGCAGGGCACCTAAGGCCCCAAAACGCACCCCCTATCCTACTTAATCCATTGAGTAACAGGATCACCTTATCCTTTAAATATACCAGGTGAGGAGTGGCATCAAATAGCCTTCTTATCCTCACACTAAAATATTGTAATATCCTCTTTTATGAGTAAATAGTTATTTTTTATGTATAAAAACGATTTTTGGTATGTTTCATTTCAATTTATTTGTAGCATTAAACTTAAAAGCAAGCTAACCAATTTTAATCAGTAAAATATACTGTCACAAAAGATATCGTGCAAAGCCAAGATGGCGGCGCAAGTCCTTTGAAAAGTCTGTTGAATCAGGGCCATGTTAAGCAGATTCAAATATTTTAAAAACTTTATTTTAACTTTCCATCATATTTGAAATTACAATACATTTAAGAAAAAATAGAAGTTAAGAATAAGTATTAAAGAAAATTATTCATAAAAGAAATCATAGGAAAAACTCAAAACCGTAGTGCTAAAATAGATGTTGAAAACTAACGAGAGAACGGGAAGGAAGAAAACTTGGTTTTTGGACATTTGTTGCTTTGGCGCGGGCGGAAAATGATATTTCCTGGATGAGGAGGTCCTCATCATCTCTTGTCCAGCTCAAGGGTGAATATCTTGAAAAAGGAGGCATCAGAGAGTCAGCAACAAAGAAAAAAGGATTCTTTGTTTGGATCGCCAAACAACACACTTCGGTGGATGAGAAGTGAGTTGAAAACTTTTAGAGGACCATAGTTTTGTTTAGTTAGTGTTTGTTTAATAAGAAGATAAAGAAAATCATCAAAAGAAGATTCTATGAAATTGGTTAGTTATTTCTAAAAGATATATTAATTTAATTAAGTGTTAATAGTAAAAGTGTCTGCTTCTGATTGCCTAGAAACCCACCCTTAGATTAAGAATCTATTATATTATACAATTTAAATAAAATTCTCCTATCTGTTAAATATTAAAGATTTTCATTTGAACCCAAGCTATCTTTTATATATGAGAATTAAGTTAGAAATATCAAATTCCATTTATTTTATTTTAATATTTTTTGAATATTACAATATGTTACCTCCTCACCTGGTCTAACCCTCTCTCCTTGAATATCTATGATGACATGAAAAATAGTTTATAGTAATTATTAAGGTAATTTAAATTTTATAATAACATTTATTGGCCAAAAAACAGTGTGGCCACACTTAATTATAATTTATATACAGAGAAGAAAAAAAAAATTAATTAAAAAACTAACTGACTAAATCAATCAACCATAGTTGTTGGGCCCAGAAGACTTTCTGTGTTCGGATGTTGTGCAGCAGCCCTGTTGATCGCACGTCGCCTTCTTGGACATACCATCTCACCTGAAAAAGGTTAAAAATAAAGCAATGTGTTCGGGTTTATTTTTGTTCCCATAAAAATGGGGGTTCTTAAAAGCACTATCCCCTCTCCTTGCAGCGGGGATTAAGTACAATGGGCGGTCCCAAGTGGGTCAATAACAGACAGTATATTTTTATATAACCTCTGCCATTCAGCCCAAGCTCGAGCTCCCTACGCCTAGCTTGGGTGTTTAAGACGGTCCGTCATGTCTGTCATATTGACAGGCATGACAAACTCCCACCTCTGTTGTTCGTACAACACCTCGCGGAGGTGTCAGTAGGCGTTGGCAGGGATAGGGAGAACTAGGAATCCTGAACACGTGGTGATTTATTTAGGTACCTATTTATTTAAGATTGCAATGGTAATTCAGAAGTATCTTATAAAATGTATTTATAAGTATATGATCTTAACACATTCCCAATTACGAGGCTACTTATATGGCCAGCAAACAAACAAGGTAACCCTATAATTGAAATCTTAGACAATAATACTAACAACGAGCTGTTTTGTATTGGGCAATCAAGGTATCAAAATGTTATTTTAAGGCTCCTTAGTTGAATAACCATATCCAAAGAGTCTTTAATGGGTTATAGGAATGCATTTACTACTTGAGATATGCATTTAGCAAAAAATCCATTTTTGCAATTCAGTTAGATATATGTCATTAATTACCAATCTGCTAAAAAAATAGCTTTAGTGAAATCTAATGGATCTGGAAATACATGATATATCTGAAGATGTTATTTTATTTTTCTTTAGAAGAAAATTAAAATTAATATTTTGGCATATTTAATTACATAATATATACAAATATAAATAATATTTTATTTATTTTTTGTTTTCCAGGCTGGAAATGAGAGATTAGGATCGATGTGCTCTTTTATTTCAATTGCTTATCATTTATCAGTGGTATTGAATGAGAATAAATTTATTGAACAGTGTGTTGAACATATTCTACCTTGGTGTATGTCCCAAAACTTTAATATAAGATTATATGCTCAGGTAAATATTCATATAAATATTTTGTCCTATTGATATAATTTATTTCTAATTATAGATGATTGACCATAAGGAGATGGTCAGGGCTCCGGTCAAGAAGGTTTATTTGATTAATTATTTATTTTCTCCCAACGTTTTAACTTATGTTGTACGTCAATCATAAATAAAAAAATATAAATAAGGTTTAGCCAATTTCAGGGTAAAAAAAAAAAAAAGAAAAAAAGGTAAAGGTGGAGGTATAAAAACAATCAAGATAAATATGAAAAAAATTAATAACTAACATAATAAAGTGAATAAATACATCATAATATATATTATTGAAAAGACCTATTAGTTTAATTAAATGGTTAGTGTAATTAGTAAATTATGATTACAGATAAATCTTATAAAGAAGGAAGAATGTGGTATGAGTAAAAAGTAGAAATGAGAATAATAATTAAATGCAGAAAATAAATAGTTTATTACTATGTTTTTCATACTTCTTGACCACAGCCCTGATCATCTTATGATATAATTTATTGTTATTTAAGGCTGATTTTTCCTTCAGATTCTTCTTGGTAAGCTATGGAACTTATGTCCAGAGCTTTCTACAAAGTATCATTGCATTTCTAAAAATCAGTGGAAAATGTATGAGCATGAGGGTAATATGTTAGTAAATGCAAAAAAAATGGAAAATGATTTTTACTTTCGTGTATTTCATCCTATAAATCATTTTACATTGCAGGTATTTTATTTTTCCTATTACAATAGAATAGCAACAATATTTTCATTTTAAGCTATTAATTAAATACTTATATGACTCCATAATAAAATATTTTTAAAATCATGTTTAAAAAATAAAAGGAATTAAACTATTGTGTTGCTTTTAGACTATATATTGGGATTTACCTCGTCTTTCAAACATATGTGTTGAAGAATGGATTCACCCTGATATCCTTAGAAAATATTCTGATTTATGCATTCAAAATGTTTCTGAAGATCATAACAAATCTTTAACATCATGTATATCACCTGTTTGGATCATAAAAAATTCTGGTAAACATGATTGTTTATAATAGATGCTACATTTCTTTTCCATAATAATTTTCCTTGTTTTATTAAAAGCCTTAATTTTTACTTAAAATTCTTCTTGCATTCTCATATTCTTGTTTTTGGCTGATGACGGATGCCTTCTTTGAAAACCGAATTACATTAACTGAATTAGTTATGAATGAAACAGAGACTAGCTATAAATAAAACAAATACAAACTACATGCATGAAACCGTTTAGTGGCGGTTATAGCAGGTTTATATTAGTCAATACACCTTTGAGAAAGTAGAAGGATTAGATACAATATTAATCAATCCTGAAATCTATCACTGGATAGTGGTTGCTAATAGGTGCTACCATGGACTCCAGAGGTACCCTTAAGAGCAAAGAGGTATCTAGGGCCACAAAGATATGCGTGTATAAGATTCATATTAGAGCAGTGCTGACTTCTGGATCAGAATTCTTGACACTTACTAGAACTCAGGAACTGGCTGTTGATAGATTTCAATGCAGACTCCTCTGTAGAATCTATTGGGTGATCTATTTTGATGGAGTCTGGAGGTGACGCACTAATACCGAGTTGATGGCCCATTACAATGATTCTGACAATGTCAGTATCATTAAGATAAATCATCTAAAGTGAGAGGGATATCTGGCATAAATGGCCAAGAGATAAATCCCCAAAAAGATGCTGGATGAAATAATAAATGGATGGAGATGGGTCAGCAGATCTAGGCTGAGCTGGACTGAAAATTTACCAGATGGCACTTTGTCAACTCTGGACATCCAAAACTAGACATCAGTGTGATGACTGGTGGTCGATTTCCTCCCTCTCGCAACTCCAGTTAAGAAGTATTCTCCTTTCACATTATTTTTTTAGTTAATCTCGTTTCTCTTAGTTATGTAATGAGTCTAAATGTTTCTTTTCCGTTTTCAAAAGATTAATATATTGTATAACATTGAAACCACACGTCTGGGTTTTCGCACGCTTTGTCCCCACTACTACTGATACAAACAATAGTTCTTCTGCACCCTTCAAGTTCACTCTTATAGCATGTGTCTTTATTACCTTGCTCTTCAGTGGTTTACTGATTTATACTGAGTTGCTGTGCCGTTCATTGTCAATATTTTTTATCAATTTAATTCTGTATTCATCTCTGGATATTTATTACCATCGAACTTTTTACATGAGTCTACATCTGGTTCAGTTATTCTTTCTTTCCACCTGCTTAACCAATAAACATTACCCCATTTTCCATCTTTTATGAACCAAGATATTTAAAGGAACTGCAACCGTCAACCCATAAGTAATCATTCAATTAATGATATTCCCTATATTTCATCCTATCTTTAATTATTTCTACTGTATTTCAATTGCTTACTCTTAGTTCAACTGTTACAACTGAAATCACCTAAAATATTAAAAAATAATTTTTCTGGTCCTCTGTGTTTAATTGAAGGTTTTTACTACTGGACATAATTTTTTTATTTCCCTATAAATGTTATGGGACAGTTCCTGTTTAATTTACTGGTTGATTTCTGTTGTTTCTTAAAAATATGATTTTTAATAAGTTCATTTTCATTCTAAAATAATATTGCTTTTTTTCCCCCAGCAAATTCTGACGATAAAATTGATGGAACCAATATACAAAAAAAATTTTTACCTACTCAAGCTATGTTTGAAAGCCATGGAGAAAACATTAATACTCAAAAGGGCGGTCTGATTCTTGTTGCTTCACTTGTAGATAAAGCTGCTAATTTAGGAGGCCTTGCAAGAACGTGTGAGGTATTTGCTGCCAAAGAGTTAGTAGTTTCAAATCTTGATGTTACAAAAGAGAAAGAATTCATAAGCTTGAGTATGACAGCGGAAAAACACTTGAGGATAAGCGAGGTAAATGTTAAGAATAAGTTCATACCTCTAAGACCAAGCTATTGGGATGATGGTCCCATTATTTTACAGTAATGGCTTTAAAGGGTTCATTTTTACATTTTAACTGAAAAAATCTCTCTAAAAAGGTTATATCTTAACATTTCTTCAAAATTTTCAAGCTTAAGAAAAATTTTTCTTACATTCAACCCAAATAACATATTTTCAGTTTAGCATTTTACAGCCTTTGTTAAAGATTAAGGTTGATTCATTGAAAGCATCAGTGAGATTAGGTCTGGAAAAAGCTTTTCATACTCAAAAATTGTTTTATTAAATTTTTCAATTATAGCTTTTTTAGTGGTGGCCCTTTAACTGTAGAATAGTCAATACAGTCGGATATCTTACTATTGAATATTATTATCAGTATCGGCTTTGTAAACCCACAGGCTCAGTACAGTATCATCGGATACCTCCAGATTGTTACTGTTGAAGGTTCTATGTTCAACTGTGGTCTATGTCTAATCTAACCATTATTATACTGTATTCTTCATGAAGTTGTTAATATTTGTTTTGTTTTTTGTCATTTTAGGTAAAATCTTATAATCTTGCTGAATATCTGAAATCCATGAAGAAAATGGGATATATTTTGATTGGTGCTGAACAGACCACGGGTAGTGTTTCGTTGACAAGTTATCATTTCCCAGAACAGTGTGTTCTACTCCTAGGGTAAGTTTATAATTATTAATGGAGTTTTTAAAAATTAAATTGAAGTGAAGTTTATTGTGTCTATTGAATTGCTTGTCATAATATTGAAGAAAAAATAATGATTTTTAATCTTGTCTCAATATTTTTAAAAAAAATTATTTAAATAATAATTTGAAATGCTATGACCCATGAAAGGTCATGAGTTTAATACTTTGTAAGGAAACACTGTTTTTAGAACAATTGTTATACAAGTACAAGATCATGCTCTAACGCCAAATTTTCCCCAATTAAGAGTACCTTTATGAGGCTGGGAGAACCCCAGGAGGACTCCAGAACCCACGGAGTTGACTCACAGTAACAGTGTAACAGAAAATAAGTATCTGCTTCAGCCGAATTCAAACTCGGGTCGTTGGACCAGTATAGTGCCTTACCACTGTGCCACCTCATTCCCTTTAAAAATTATTTATAAGCAAATATTTTATTTCACCACAATTAGGTAAGAGTGAAAAATTTGCATATCATACAAAAAAATATGTATAATAAAAATTAAATATCTAATAACATGAAAAGATATTGTTGAACAATATTTCATTATTGCATGTGCTGTACTCATTTGCAATATTTACATTCTCAATAATTTAATAATTATCTTTTCTTCCACATACCTATATATAATTGATATAGTAAGGGAAAGAAGTATTAAAATCATAAAAAATTTAAAATCTGAGTTTTCCATGGAAATACGCATATCAAGGTCCTCTGAATCCAAATAACCAAGTCTCATAAAATAGTCTGTGTGTGTATGTGAAAAGCATAACTCAGAAACAAATATTCTATATAATTAAAATTGAGATATGCTTGTAATTTTCTTGCTAAAATTGGCTTACCGCTATAACGGCTACTTTATATAATCAATTTCATAAAGTTATTGTCAGGCTGATGTTGACTTAAGTCACTTTGTAATAATATAAATGTTCATAAGGAGCCAAACACATATTAGAGTAATTTATATCGATAAAATAAATTATAAATCCTCAGCATTAAAATAAAAAAAAAAAGTAATAACATTGATGTATGTTTGTCTCAACAAATGGCAATGCTTTATACATGTTCTAATTATTCATCTCACAATTAACTTGTTATGTTGTTTATATAGAAGTGAAAAGGAAGGGATACCACCAAATCTCCTTCCTCTTCTAGAAGACTATATCGAAATTCCACAACTTGGCCTCGTGAGATCGTTGAATGTTCATGTAACTGGAGCGATTTTTCTTTGGGAATATTCCAAGCAGCATTCACTGTGCAACAGGTGATCGAAGGAATAGATTTTTTGTAAAAATAAATTATTTTTACTTATAAGTAAGTCCTATTATTACTAGATTAGCTTTCCTTTATCATTGCATTATTAAAAAAAAAAAGACACAAGAATGTGGTTAAAATAATCAGAGCAAAGAAAAAAGTCAATAAATAAATATTTTTTCTAAGGTTGAAGAAAACTCTTATATAAAAGTTAGTATGACTAAAAGTTCACAATGGTATGAAATTATTATTTCTTAAAAAATCACGTCTATTCATCATTACCAACATAGCCATCCTGTCCCCTTTGAAGTAATGACAAGATGGCTATGTTCTCACTTCTCTGAGCTTCTACCCAAAAACCATTGCCTAGCCTCTCTTCTTTCACTCCTATCTGCAACAGCTCATCTCCATAATCATTATTAGAGCAACAAGCTTTTCTTGGACTGACTTCTCCATATAGATTACTCTCTAATACAGGTAAAGTGTATAATAACAATTATATAATGAATTGATTACTTAAAGGTAATATTAGTGAAATAAATACTGACAACATTGTTATTTTCTCTTTAATTTCCCAGAAACTATCTAATACATGAAAATAATACATTCTAATTTGAATAACATGAACATTTATAATTATTTATAAACAAAAAGTCAACTTTCATAATCTTATGAATAATAAATAATACAATTAAAAATATTATAATACTGTAAATATTTATTGTTTATGTTACTTTTGATCACTTTTTATAATAGATATAGTTATATATTTTGTAACAACATAATATAACTAAGATAATTCTAAAAACAAAAGTGGAAGACAATTTGGTTTTAAGATTAAAACATATATTTGGTTTTAAGTTTAAAACATCATAATAAATACTTAGGTAACAAAAAGGTTCTCTTATATCTTTTGTTAGTCGTAACCAGTGTAATATTAAACCTTTGGTATTAACAATTATGTATATAAAAAAATAAAACACAAAAATAAACAAAGTCTTGTTAAAAAAAATTCTAACTACATAAGAAATGAACTACAATTGCTGCATTAAACTATGCACTACAGGTACGCGGTGTCAACAGTTTTCTACCAGGCGGCCTCAATTAATAAGCCAGGTTTGAAGACTGATTCAGATACAGAATTATCACAGCCAAATTAGTTTGCTCATATACCTCTCACCTTTATCTCCTATAAGAAAAACAAAATTACTAAATTAAAATATGTAAAATCAACAAAGAATACAAGAAAAATGGCCATTTTTTTGTACAGTCATTAATGTCTATCATGATGATTCATCAACTATTTATTCATATTAGATCAATTCATACAAACTTTCCAAAAATGTTTTAATTCTTAGATGTTTACAGATGTATGACAGTAGTTAAATGACTTCCAATGTCTTGATAATGGCTAATAGAGGTAGATACTACAGGTACTACAAAACTAACAGTATTCTGCTCCAGCTGAATAGATCTATCGTAAAAGGTCTCATAGGAATATACAGTAGTCACTGTAGACTAAACAAACATTTCTTCAATACTAATGTAACCAACCTACTGATTAAGAAGGATACCAAATCAAACAGCATACCTCACATATGAGGTGTGATACCTATAATAAAACATCCCCAACTTACATTTTGGTGATAACCATAAAGTCTGAACCAATCAATACGTTGAAAATTTCCTGTTAGACTGACTAAGCTGAAAATATATTGTAATGATATTTTACGTCTATAGTAAAATAAAATCAAAAAGTGTTAACTGTTGCCATGAATAGTAAAGGGACATTGGAATTAGGGCAATAAAAAAGTTAACATTGTGAAAAAAAACAATTAATATCAATATATAGAAAATATTATTATTTTAGCGAATAAGGAAAAATTTGCATATTTTGTATTTAAAAAGTTATAATTTATTTCACAACTTTAAATTACGATTTACAATTTATAAATAATATCATAGAAATAAAGGGTAATTAGATACATTAATTAGCATTTTAATACATTATATTGATAGATAACATTTATTTGATCAATTTTATATCATATAAACATTTTGTAATTGTAAATTTAAATATTTAAAGCTATTGTCAATAGATTTAGGAAAAACTGAGTTGGATCTACATTTATATTGTTATTTTGAGGTAAAGTTTTCTCCAAAGACACTAGAACAATGCTGTCTATATAAAATAAATTCCGACTGTCATGCATTGGTTTGATAATATACATCGACCACATGAGTTACTCAAACTTCAAATTTTATGTGTATGAAGTGAATTTTTCAAAGGCTTGAAAATTAATTAACATTTATAATAATTATTTATTTATTTATATATATTTTCGACTACTAGGGCCATTTACAATGAATTTACAAAGTTAGTAGATCGCTATTGACATATTTACAAAGTTACATATAGTTACAAAGTGAGAAAATTAAAAATTAACAATTACTAATACAAGTTACATTACATTAAAATTTAGAATTACAATTACTATTACAAATTACATTACATTACAATTAGTTAGACTATATGTGATCATAAATATTAATGATTTTTAGAAAGTGAAAAAGTTTTGTTATTGTTGTGGGATCTTCGCTCAACATCTCCTGTAAATCTGAAGAGAATCAGTGTGGTTCGTGAGCAATACATTCAGTGAGAATATGCCTAACGGTGAGATCGTTTCCACAGTAGCGACACGTCGGTGGATTTTCTTTTTTCATGAGATGACGGTGGGTGAGTCGAGTATGGCTTATCCGAAGACGGGTTAATACCACATTTTCTCTCCGTAGCAGATTCAAGTTTCTGGTTGGACGTTTCACTGTCTGTTGGACCATTCTTAACTTGTTGTCTCTCATGGCGAACCATTCATCTTGCCACCCAACTTCTTTTATCCATGAAATAACATCTTTGCATATTGATGATGTTACAACTTGGCCTGTCTTTATAGCTAGTCTGCCCTGCGAGTCTGCCTTTTCATTCCCAGTGATCCCACAATGACCTGGCAGCCATAAAAACAGGACCCCACAACCCATGTTGCTCAAAGTTTTCAAATGCTGCTTCAACTCTATTATTAATGGGTGTGTTGAAAATGGATCTTGTAAAGATTTGAGGGCAGATTCCGAGTCAGAACAGATGACCGAGCGGGGGCAGTTTAGAGGGATATTGCAAACTGCGCGATTGATTCCGAAGAGTTCTGCAGTGTACACCGAAGAATATGGTTGTAACGAGTATAAGAGGGTGTGATTATCTGAAACGACAGCAGTGCTTACTCCTTCGACTGTTTTGGAACCATCTGTAAAAATGAAGTTCCAATCGTGGTGGTTAGTTTTAAATTGATTGAACTTTTTCAATGTGATAATTGAGGGTAAACTGCGGCTGAAGTAATTATTTTTGATTGTTAGGATTGGTAACAGCCATGGTTCTACCTTTGGAGGATATTCCTTCATTACATTTGGAAATGGAGTAAGATTTGAGTGAGCAATATATTGTAAGCATCGGTTAGGAAAGGAAAGACGAGTATTTAGTGCATCATGTGCGAAGATTTGATTATCAGATGAAGAGAAGAAATTATTTAGGGGGTGGTTTGGGTTAGATATAATTTTGGAGTAATATTTTAGTGCCAGAATTTTTCTTTTAACTAATAAGGGTATTTCAGATGCTTCCACATGTAAACTACTTGACGGGCTGGAGTGGAAAGCGCCAGTAACAATTCTCAAAGCGACGGTTTGATAATACCCAGATACTTAATAGTTTGAGAACACCCTAAGACTTGTCCCTTTAATTTAATATTATCCACATTCAATTTTTTTCTCCTTGTAAACAAAACGTATTGTGTTTTTGATACAGATATATTAAACCCACTATCTTCTAACCACTTGACAGCACTTTGGATTGATTTGCTGAGCCAGTTTATTAAAACCGATAAATCTTTTATAAGAAGGTCGTCTGCATACAATAAAATTTTGATGGGTGAATTGATGATGCTTGCTACCCCACTGATAGCTATGTTGAAGAGGATAGGGCTTAGAACACTGCCCTGTTCCTCAGGGCATTTACCTGGCAAAAATTTCGGGAGAAGGAGTTTCCGCATTCAACTTTAAACAATCGGTAATTTAAAAAATGTTTAACAAAATTCAGGATTGGACCTTGAATGCCGATTTCTTGGTGTTTCTTTAAAATAATATTATGCTTAGTGGAATTAAAAGCGTTCTCAATGTCTAGGAAAACTGCAAGTACGTGTTGTTTGTTTTTAAAAGCATGGAGTACATCGGATTCCAGTTTGGTGATATTATCAAGCATACTTCTTCCTTTCCTAAAACCACTTAGGTAATAACAACGCTTAAAACATACGTCTAATTTTTAATTAGACGTATGTTTTATTATTTCAATGTTAGGTTATTTTTATTATAAGTTTATGGTAAGTCAATTATTATCCACAATATAGTTATAAAATTTTATTTTAATCAAATAAGAAACTTACAAGTACATCATTTTTCGACATAGCTCTCTTGCTTTTTACTGCACTTGGTCCATCATTGTACAAGCTTCATTATGCCCTCATAAAAGAAAGTTTTCAGTTGAGCTGCGAGCCAGGAATGCATCGCTTCTTTTATTGCTGCATCTGAGGTAAATCAACGGCCCCTAAATGCCACTTGGAGTAGACCAAACAACTGTAGTCAGAAGGGGCAAGATCGGGACTATGTAGCATTTCACTGTAAAGTACACTGTATATTGTTGTCCCCCTTTCCTCATAATGTTCCAGTATTGGACCTTGAGACTCCCTAAAAACAGTAAGCATCAGTTTTCCTGCGGACGGTTGGGCCTTAAACTTTTTCCTGCATGGCGAATTAGGATGTTTCCATTCCATACTCTGCCTTTTACTCTCTGACTCATAATGATGAATCCATGTTTCGTCACCAGTAATAATTCTGTCTAAGAAGTTGTCCCATTTGTTATCATAGTGATCCAAATTTTGTTGGCAGGTGTCCAAGTGCATTTGTTTATGCAACTGTTTGAGTTGTTTTGGGACCCATCTTGCACAAACTATATGAAACCCAAGTCTGTTGTGGATGATTTCGTTGGCAGAACCGTGACTAATTTGCAGACGATGTGCCACTTCTTCAATAGTTACTCGTCTGTCTAAGAGCACCATTTCACGTAAATGCTCAATGTTTTCTTCATTTGTAGCAGTAAACGGTCGTCCAGATCCTTCGTTATGCATAACACTTGTGCGACCATTTTTTAATTTTCCAATCCATTTGTAGACACTCCGTTGTAGCAAAACACTGTTCCTGGTCCCTGATACACCTTCTGACCACAAAAAACGGATCACTGAACATTGCTCTTCTTTGTTGTAAATAGAAAGCGGAGCAGCCATGATTAACAGCACGACAACGATAACGAAACTAACCTAGCAGCTTGAAACTTGCATAGACATAACAACAAATAAACAATGCATACCAAAACGATGCAATCAACAGATAAAAACAGTGCTACCAACATAAACAAAAATATAACTAAATTGTGGATTGACTTACTCTCGTGTAAGAAATTGCATTTCTTATTTAAATGAGATGTTTTTCTCTACATTTCAAATATTTCAGAAATAAAATAGCACTGAAGCTAAATATTTAAAATTAAAAAAATGTTTAAAAGACAGAACTTTAATAATTTAATCAATATTTTACAGAAAAATTGTTATAAATTATAATTTTATTCTTTATGTTTGTGTTATTTTCAAAAATATAAAAACTTGTAGTCAGATGCATTTTTATTCTATAAACATTATCCTAAAATAGACATTTCATATTGTATTCAGATATATTGAACTTTTCTTTTTTTTTTTTAAATTTAATATTAGGTAAAAATAAATTGAGATGAGACTCACCTCATAACTGGAAGCCTACTGGGTGGATTAGCTTTCTCAATACTACCATTCCTCACTGGAAGAACAACACAAGAGAGAGGCCTAGGAAGCTGTGATTTCTTTCTTCTTTGGACGGTAGAACTGGTAGCGCCTTCTTCATTAACTTGGCAAAGATTGATGTTTTTATTGGCATCGATAACTTCAAGGCTATGCCTTTTTTCAATCATACTAATCGATTTCTGATTCAAACTCTCCTCAGTTGCACTCACAACTTTTTTTCTAACAGGTATGTTATGCCTAAAGCCGAACTTCTTTCTAATTGAATTTTTCACATTATCTTGTTCAGAAGAGATATTTGAATTCAAATTATCTGAGTTTTCTTTAGTAGCATCATCGATTACAGTTGGTCCCATGGCTTCTACTGCGCTGGTACCATTGTTATGCGAACTTTCCTTTTGATGGTCATGCTTTCCTATGTGACTTAAAGACATTTTAATACCAGTATCAACAAGAAAATCTTCATCTGTAAATGTCACCTGATCAGGGTTAACACTGAAAGAAATCAAAGAGAGCTCATTTAAGCAATATGTAAATCAACAAAAAGTTTTTTTTTTAACTCAAAGTATTCAAGGAAAAATTAAAATCAGTAAAAGATAAATCATGAGAAAAATTGTAATTTACAACTATGATTCAAAAACAGAACAGAAAATAATTTAACATAAGTTTCAAAATAACTTAACATACAGAAACCAAACAAACAAAACTAATCAATTAACTAATAGTATTTACATGAATGGCATTTCTTATCATATTGTTATGGTAAGTTTTTTTTTTTTTACACTGATTAGCGGTTTGATATTTCTTATGGTTATATGTAGTATTAATGTTTTTCTGTTTAATTTTATACCACAGCATATTTATCTATCTGAACTGATACCATTTTACACAAAAATTTCAAATGTTAGTGTTTTAATTTCAATCATTTCATCGATAGTTGACATCATTTGGTCCATTAGATTTTCAATTTTGAATTATGATGGCTATGTCAGTTAACTATTCTATTTCTAGTTGTTGATTTTTTGTACCAAAATGGATTCGATATTATTACTGTTTTTTTTTATATATCAAGAACTGAGATTTGAAGAATAAACTTTTGTTTGTCATATGTCCCACTAACAAAGCAAAGAAGTGTATGTTAGTGTTTTAGTGATAATTATTATCACTGATTTTCTTGAAATGGAATCTCTAAATCTTCAGAAATCACAACACCCTTAAATGTTTAAAGCCCATTGCAGAAGGGAGAAAGGTACAAAATGTGATATAGCTAGCAGCTATCTTGAAGGATGCTTTGAAATAACTATATATGAGAAGATGGTTGGGAGTGCGTAAATAAGTTCTCTCAACTTATTTGTGTTGTTTACTGACCACACTCCCATATATAGTTATTCGTGTTGTTTATTGACCATACCTCCAACCATCTCCTCATATATATTACCTACCATAGTTGACCATCTTCTCCTCATTATAAAATAACTATATATATGCATTACTTTTCTTCCCCCGTACCCTCCTTCATCATAGATATTATGACTAATTAATAAATTATATTTTATTTATAGTTTTCAAATATTATTAAACTAAAAACTAACATTACATGTGATTAAACCATTTATTTTTAGGAAAGGTTCTTGTCAGTATGATCCATTCCGATATAAAAAAGTAATTAATAAGATAATTTGATCATAAATAAGTTAGGATAAATGACTTAATTTTTTTTTTCAATTACTATCATAATAAATCTTTTTAGGTAACACAACTATTTTATGTAAATTTCTAAAAATATTCCAAATCTATAGTCTTAAATTAAACAAACCAATATAAAAGATAAAAATAATTTAATGAAAATATTAAATAAAAAAAAAGTCAATAATTTTTAATTTCATGCAAAATATTAATCATTTCTCACGTGTTCATTGCGTTGTTTGGCCTATTTCTTGCTGAAACAAAAAAGTAATACGTTAAAACAATAATTATATTAAGAGTAAAAGTTAATAGCATTACTTCAAACTTTGATATTAAATTTTATAAAATAAGTAGTTAAATAGTTGAAATTTCTAACAATTAAAATTGTTTGTTTAACAGTCTCCTAATTTTATTATCATTCTCTGCTGTCAAACTATTTTACTGTTTTAGGCGGGTCTGTGATATTTGTACCTCAAAATTATTTAGAGGTGATGAATTGTTCACTTATTTTACAATATTTTCCAGAGAAAAGGGAGGTAGGTAATTAGATGGATAATTCAATTCTTTTAATTGACCATTTAACAATTCATTTCTTTACAATTCTTATGAACATTTCTTCTTGATTCTTTTTACCTTAATTCCTTTTTTTTTTTTTAATTAAAAAAGAATTTTCAATTGGAAAAAAAACAACAAACTTCCCAAACCTTATGGTTTCTGGGCCAAAAAATAATGTACATATATACTTCTTTGAAGTTCTTCTTCAACAGTCCAGAAGTATAATAAAATAAATAAAAACTCCTAAATGATTTAACCCTTTAACTAGCCACTGTTTATCTTGGCCAAGTATCACAAATTTCCTGCTCAAAACAGTTCAGTCACACGCGCCTAGATGGCAGAAGGTAGAGAGAAATATGCTTAGTGCTGCCTTGGAGTAAGTACCAGCCTTGAAGAAGGACTTTCGACACTGTTAAAGATTGTTTTCTGTTTATCAATTTGTTGGTAGTTTATTCCATGGGAGATAGTAATATATTCTTTAATATTATTACTTCAGATAGTATTAGTGTAATTTATTATTATTATATTAGAAATTATAAGAACAAATTGAAGAAATTTCATTCCCCAAAATTTATTTTTTGTTTATTCCTTCCATTTATCTTTACGCATTCATCGTACATGCATATAACAAGGTAGTATTGATCCCTTTTCCAGCTTTAAGGACCGATGGATTTTGACAAATGAGGTATTAAAAGAATAGGAATTTCACAGAGAAGTGACAAAATCTCAATTTTGATTCTTACATTGTTACTAGAACTTCAATAAAAATTAATCTAACAATTGAGTGTTCCAAAATTCTGACAGAGGTAAGTCAGCAGATCGAGACAGTAACAATTGGGTTTTAAAGATTTCAACATGGACATCAATACCCAAGAACATTCCTAAGGAATTTAGGATAGATCCTTTGTTTTAAAGCCCAAAAATGAACTGTTTTTGAGATAATGCACGAATTAGGAACTAGTCAAACCTCATTCTACAGTTAGCTTCCACATGCCGCCATGGGTACTATGGGATACTTATGCGACGATTAAGCGAACAGCTCAGCTGATTTTTATTCTTGATGGCTCAAATTATTCAATTAGATAGTGTTAATGATTTTAAACAAATCAAGCTCAAGATCCTGAAAATGTGTTCAGTCTGTCTATCTGTGGTTATATAAAAATATTTTGAGCTAAAGACTAAATAGATTAGAACTAGGAATTTATTTTATAAAATATAAAAAAAAAAGTTTTTAAATCCACTTATATTAGTCTAAAGTCCGAATGAAAAAGGATGATGGGATACTTAAAAAGAAAATTAGAATATAGCTAATAAGTGTTGGCATTGAAAAACAAAAAGAATATTATCAAAAAGTATTGAGGCCGATCTCAAGGCACATGTACAAGTCTCAGGCTGCTAGTCCCGCAAAGCACTCACACTATTCAGACTCTGAAGGTTTAACATCTAAACATCAAGAAAGGTAATTAAGAAATCGGTAAATCATCTCAAAAATATGCAGTGCCTGAATATATAACAGCCTGTAGCCGTGGGTTGGGAATCCCTGCTGTAGGGATTTACATGAGATTTTTTTCATAAAACTTATTGGAGTCTTTTTTCATGGATATAAAAATATTTTTTTTAAAAATCCATAATATAAATACATTTCAACTAATACAAAAATTTTTTCCCATAACATTTTCCATCTAGACTTAATGGCTGTCAAACAGCAGAAGTGCAGTTTTGCCCTGCTGTGTAGAACAGGTACAGAGTGGATGGTAAAAGAACTGTCAGAAATCAAAATCTCGCTCAATTCTTCTGATTAGAGAATCAACCGAATTCAGTTAGTGTGAGGAATTATTAAGTGAATCACTTGAACATACTGTACAATTCTAGCACAGATGATCCTCGATTCATATGCCCATACTTATAGGATAACAAAAACATTGGCTAATAATAAATAATACACAACTATGCTAAGTTTCTATGAGGGCAGTCAACCTCACCCCTTGTTCATCATCTTAAAATGGTCTATTTTACACAAATGATAATGAAAACAAAAATATTGAAGAAAAACAATTCCAAAGCTAATATGTTAATGAGGTTTTCTTTTTTTTATACCATACAATTATAAATCATATACAGTAAATGATTATTTGAATATTTACTATATAACATAATTATATATAATTAAGAGTTATTATATACTTATAGAACTTACAAACTTTTTGCAAAGATCTAGATACCATACTTTGACGATCAAGATCAGCCTCATCAACTAAAAAAAAATTAAAAAAATAAATAATTAGTTTAAATAGCCTTTTCCTAGTCTCTAATAAATAGATGAAATACAAGATTGCACAATAGTTTGTTCCATGAGCTGAGAAAAATAAGATAAACAAGAAGAGGTGAGAAGCAGGTTGGATGGCACTTCCTACTTAAAAAGGCTCCACACAAATAGGTGCAGTTCATCCTTTGTCAAGAATGTAACATCTCACGGTGGATTGTACAGGTACACCCTATCACATGAACTTTCTCTTTGCTCAAATTCTCTCGACTATTGAAACCGACTATTAGCCTATTATGTTCACTATTCTTGTGGCTATTTCAAAACACCTGTAAGCCAGTTCAATAACACCAATAGCAACAAGTAGTTTTCTCTCTCCTGCAGAATATGGTTTACTGGACTGAATGTACTTTTGACTTTAATGATTCAGTTACCTTTTCTTAAGTAATTATTCATATCACACTACAATTTTCCTTCAATTTCAAAAATTTTACAAAATTAATATTAGTACCAGAGATATAGGTAAATTTTAAAGGATTTACAAGAGGAGGATTAAAAAAGAGACTAAGGGTTGAATTCACTAACCAGCCTCGTGCTAAAGTGTCATAATTTAACTTTAGATGTCAGTAAGCGACATGACAACAATATAGTTTTTTAACAAGAAATATATTCACTTAATATATATTTATATATATATAAATAGTTGACCGTATAATTTAAAGTATGAAGATGGTCAGGGTTGCGGTCAAAAAAGAACAAAATAGTTTCAAGTATTTATTGTTCGGAGTTCCGTCCCACTTTGTAGGGCTTCATCAGGGCCTATTCAAGACAATAGGCTATACTGGATACAATAGGCTATACTGGATACAATAGGCTGTTTAGGCTATCGTCTTGAACAGCCCTGATAAACGTCGGATAATAAATAGTTGAAAACTATTTCGTTCTTTGTTTGTTCGCAACCCTAACAACCATCTTCTTCATATTTTATATTCACTTCTGTCCTAACAAAATGCTTTTTCTTTTGAAACTCATGTGAGGCTTGTGGAGATAACATTCCACCGATTTCAACTTGTGAGCTTTTTTTTCTCCTCTTGTGAGATTGTGAAATGTCGTACATCGACCAACCTAATCACTGAAATTGTCCGTTCGAAAAGTCATATAAGTAAGGCTGCCATGGAGGGTGGGAGTGGCGGGTTTGATGCCGTTTTTCGATTTCAGGGGCTTTTTAAATATTGCTCGATTAAACTATCTCAAAGTCTCTCCTTCCCGTTTTAAGCTAATATTTCAAAAGTGATATAGGGCCTTCGCTCTCCGGGGGTTTAGCGGGGCGGGTCAGGCGGGGAAGGATGGACTTTTTTTTAGCGTTATAATCCTGTTCTTGTGAGATTGTGACATGTCGTTCATCGACCAACCTACTCGCTATAATTGTCTGTTCGAAAAGACAGATAAGTAAGGCTGCCATGGAGGGCGGGAGTGGAGGGTTTGATGCCATTTTTCGATTTCAGGGGCTTTTTAAATATAGCTGGTTTAGATAGTCCATAAGTAATGATTTTAACACAGCATGAGTCAAAAAGCATTTGGAAACACTCTGATGAGATATCTTCCCTGCTCTGGAAATTCTCCAGACACTGCTCCTTGTGTCTACTATTTCTTTCAATTAATGATTCATAGCCTAGCTGAGCAACATGTCCTTTCTTACGAGGAATGCAAAATATTATTTGATTCTTAGAATACCTTTATAGACTAGTCAGTAATTCTTTTAAAGTAGAATTTGTATTTTTCGGTTGTAATTTATCAAATTATACAATTCATGCACATTGGACGCTGAAGAGACGGATTTAGTATCCTTGAAATGGCCAAAAGTATATAAATGAAACACTTTTATTTTTATGATATGTTGATAAACAAAATAAGAAGAAAAGTTTAATATACTGGAAGATCACAATTAGAAACATTATTAAAGATTAAAAAAAAAAAAATATATTTATCTTCATATTAATGAATCTAGGAAAAGTATTTGTAACACAGTTATTTTTCTTCAATACTCCAAAACATTCAAAATACTACTTAATAAATAAAATAAAACCATTACAAAATCAAAAACTATCTTTCTAGTTAATGCTAAGAAAAGAATATAGAAAAATAATGGATACTTGTATTAACGTTATTTCTTTCATTAAATAACAGAAATTTCATGAGATTTTTCTACCTACATAATAAATTAATATTATATTAATTTCAAGGATAAGAATTGTATGAGAGAGATATCCTATAATAGATATTTCTGATTTGTTTATTCAAGAATAAACATTTCAGCTCTAAACTATCTCAAGAGTCCCAGTCCCTCAGTCTCAATTCACTCCTTTATATCCTCTAATTTCTCACATGTGCAATTAAAAGCTAAATAAACCCTTACACAATGAGCTTAACAGTTTAATTAGTGGGGGAAAAAAGAGCAAATTTTAAGAGGACAAAAATAAGAAACTCACTTAAAATTCCATTCACACTTGGAACTAACATCTTGACAATTGAAGCAGGAAAATTTTGAGCAGTCTTTGGATTAAGATTCGCTAATCGTTTTTCTTCTTCATACTTCTTCGTATCAGCAGCATTCTCCTATCAATTTTTGTATGTATCATTATAGGAAAGATAAGTAGTCTTCATAATTATAATAACAATATGGTAATTAACATTAACACAATATGGTAATTAGCATTATAATAACAATATGGTAATTAGCCTTTCAGTTGACAGATTGACCAGCACCATAAAATCGGTCATGACATGTTCAATATTGATTCTGTAAAAGTTTAGCATTAGATGAATGGTCTAGAATCTAAATTTTAGTAAACTGTTATCTGTTTTTATTTCCTTCATACTTCAGCTAAAGAAAAATTAAGAATTAGGCATATTATCATCATTAATATTACTACAAGTACACTTCTGTCAACCGAAAGATTTATATTTGATATGTGATCACAGCTTAAATTAATTATAGTGCAGTGGTTATATATTATAACTCTCAGAACTAGGATTTTGCATGTCTCCACGTCATAGTGGCACAAAGTATTGTCTTGAAAATCTACAATACAACTGGAAAAACAGATAAGATCTTCAAGTTGAAAGAACTGAAAAATATATTAATCCGGCAAAAAGATTCGTAAGAATAACAGAATAGTTTTTTAAGAACTAATTAGAAAACATATCTGGCCATGAGGCCTACGAGAATGAACAAATATAAACTCATCTTATAAAAACATTTTAGGATTGATAGATTCCATAAAAAAGTGGAACGGGTCATAAATAGATGCTAAAATGATGCATATGTGTAGAAAGGAGTATAAAATTCTGAAGACCGAGATCTTATGGTAAAGGAGTTTTAACAGAGTTTAAGCCTTGACAGAGATAAGATTTAAGAGAGGGTGTAAAAGTGACGAGATGGTAATTTAAGTATATAGTAGGAAAGGAGTATAAAATAAAGATCTGAGGGGGGGGGGAGTCTGGAACCCCAATGACGATAATCTCAGTTTAAACTAATTTAATTGACTTTTACTAGGCACTAACTTCATCTAGATTTTCATGGAGTTTGACTAACACTAATAATAACTAGAATCCAGATTTTAATGTGACAAAAACACTCAGAATATGATATTAGATATACAATAAAATAACATGAAATATGCAAAGAAAAAATATAAATATGGAATAAGGCATCTAAATTATTAGTTACCTTTTAAGTGATGGTAAATAAAATTATATGTACGTAGAGTTATGTGCATATAATTATATAATAGAAGGGAAATGAAAGTCCTCAGCCTATCAAGTACTGACCAATAATCCTGGATAAATAGCACTCCTTTCAGTGGCCTACAAGATAATGACCAACATCCTGCTAAATTGGATATCTCGGTATAACAAGAATATAATAGGTGACCACCAAGGAGAGTTCAGAAGAGGAAATAGCACGCTAGACCAGATCTTTATCCCAAAACAGATACTTGAAATATGATGGGAAATAGATCAAGATGCACACGCCATATTTGTCGATTTCAAAGCAGCCTACGATTCCGTCGACAGAAAATGTTTTTGAAAGATCATGACTGCGATGGGAATCCCTGGGAATTTGATAAGACTGACAAAAGTGTATATGAATGATCCTAAATGCAGAGTTTTGATACAAGGAGGTGGACTTTCACCAATGTTGCTCAACCTAGCTCTAGAAAAAGTGATTAGAAGATTATTATGTGAAAATGGTGGAGTGCATGACGGAATGAAACATTAAGTCCTAGAACATGGACGACAATGTAATCCTAGGAAGTAACTAAGATGACATCTGGGCTCCACAGTAACATCCTTAGCCTTCTTTTCTCTGCAAAGAATACTGAAATTCCAAAAAATCTGAAAATAAGGGAGAACAATGCCATGATAAAGCCAGCTCTGATATACGGCTGTGAGACCTGGGCTCTTACAGGTACCTTAGAAAGCAGAATTGAGAGATTTGAACGGAAAGTCCACGGTTCAATTACAGAAGCAATCTGGGATCTGAGCCTTAACACATGGAGAACACTGAACCATTGGCAGAGACTGGTCAGTTGATATCTCATGATATGAAGGCAAGGAGATTAAGATGGGCAGGACATGTGGTTCAGAGCAATCCATCAAGACCTCCCTCTACACAACAATGAATGCCAGTATAGTAGACAAGAGACTACATGGGAGATCAAAAGCCAGACAGATAAACAGAATCAACAAAGATACAAAAGAGCTAAATGTGGCAAACTGGAAAGCAGTAGCCCAAGATAGGCAGGCCTGGAGAAGGTTGGTTCAAGCGGCCAAGGATCTAAAAGGTTTGTAGAGCCAACCGAAAAAAGAGTTATGTGCTAAAAACTTTGGTGCTGTATTCTATAGGAAAAAAAAATCTTTTTAAGCTTTTTCACATTAGGGAGTATCACATGATCTGATACATAAGCAGTTAAAACTAAACAGGATAAAAAAAACAACAACAAAATTGATCATCTATTCAAGAGATAATTGTGACAAATCAATTGCCAAATATATATATATATTTTTTTTTTGGACACAGGGGGGATACTTAATAGGTCCAATGAAGAAAAAAGAAGTTAAAAAAAATTACCACAGGTGTTATCTTCTGGATTTGAGCCTTTGATTTGTTCAACATGGCAAGGGTTTCTTGATCTTTTTCATTGCTAAGTTGTATCATTACAGAATCAATCATAGTCGACAACTTTTTTTCAGCTGGAAGCTTAACTGTAGCATGTAACTTAGGCAATAATCTTGCAACTGCCCAACGTATATTCGGCACTGGATCGCCTGAAATTAGAAAATCATGTATTCTTGAAACAATAAGTGAAAGTTAAAATCAAAAGTCTAATTGAAAATTAAGGGTGGTATATATGATGATCCCTGACTGGGCAGAAAATTATTTTCAGTAACACTGTAGCAGTTAACAATGAATAAAGCAACAACCCTAAACGTCAATTAATCAGGAAAAAAATAATAAATAGAACCTCATACCCATGGAACCAGGTTCACTACAATGACTTAATGAGGTTAATCGATTAAAATTTGCCAGGCTTTATAGGAATGCCTGAAGTCTTATAGAGGAAAAACCCTGACTAAATGTCATGGAGAAAAAAACTGGAAACCCTAACAATCAAATTATTTTGATACCAATAAGAGGCAAAACTCGAAATATAACTTATTCAGCAGTCCAATAAATTTTTTATTTTTCTCTAGGAAAATATTTCTGAAATATCACAGATCAATCAATAAACATTATTAGCTCAAATTCTCATCAAAGTTCTATATTTATGAGTGCGGAGAAATCTGCGACAAAGGATACTAGAATAAAAGTAATATTACTAACATTGAATTGAGAAAGGGAGGGAGGGAGGGAGGGAGGGAGAGAGAGAGAGGGAGAGAGGGAGAGAGGGAGAGAGGAGAGAGAGAGAGAGAGAGAGAGAGAGGGGGGGAGGTTCTAGAAATATTTCTGAACAGCTGGAATAATTTTAATGAAATTAAATATTTTTCATTAGTTAGCTAAATAGTTTTGTAAAAGAAACATGTCACATACATTGTAAAATAATATAACAGTTGGGCTGAAAAGTTCATAGGTTAACATAAAAAACAATTTTTTATTTTTATAAAATATGATTTTATTATCAATATAGTTGCCTTCAAGGGTGATACAACTATTACAGCGGTCATACAATTTTTTGATACAACTTTTTTTGTGATGATTTGTCTTTAGCCTCAAAATAGGCCTCAGTTTTGGTGATTACCTCTTCATCGGTGCTAAATTTCATTGCAGCGAGCATTCTCTTCTCCTATTTCACATAGGATTTTAGACGCAGATGTCTGAGAACAGGAAAAAGTTGCTGGGGGCCAGATCTGGAGAATAGGGTGGATGCAGAAGCAATTCAAAACCCATTTCATGAAATTTTGCCATCATTTTCTTGATGAAATAGCACTTTCTTCTTCTTCAAATGAGGCCGTTTTTCCACGATTTCGTCCTTCAAACACTTTAATAACTCTATGTAATAGTCGTTGTTGATGGTTTTTCCTTTTCAAGATAGTTAATGAATATTACACCATGCACATCCCAAAGCACTGATGCCATTACCTTGTTAGCCGACTGTTGCGTCTTTCTACGCTTTGGAGTTGGTTCATCACGTGGAGAGGACTGGCTGACTGTAGATTGGACTCAGGTGTGAAATAATGGGGCCATGTTTCATCCATTGTCACATATCAACATAAAAATTCGGGTTTATTAAGATAGAACAGTTCCAAATACTGCTCAGAATCACCAATTTGTTGAAGTTTTTGGTCGATTGTGAGCTCGTGTGGCACCCACTTTGCAGAGAACTTTCTCATACCCAAATATTCATTCACAATATGTCCAATATGTTCCTTTGATATCTTTAGAGTCTCAGGTATCTCAATCTACTTCACTTTACGGTCATCCAAAATTATTTTGTTGAATTATTTGATGTTTTCGTCGGTAACAGCCTCTTTGGAGCATCCACTGCATGCATTGTCCTCAGTGCTCATTTCACCTCGTTTAAACTTAGCAAACCACTTCTCAACAGTTGATTTTCATGGTGCAGAGTCCGAATTATGTTTATCAAGCCAAGCCTTGGCTTCATATCATATGGATTTAATACTAGTAGTGCCATGTATGTGGCAACTTTTCAGTCCAACTGTTATTGCTATCAAATCATAAAATCTTCTTGTCTATGAAAATTTACTAACCTGACATTTGAACCGTTTTAATAAAGAAATGTTCTTTAAAATAAGAAGAGGAAAATATGTTTAATATTTTATCACATGTTTGAAGATACAACATCCTGTCATAAAAGTTGTTACTACCGGCAACCTCTGTAATGAAAAAAGTAATTACACTCTAGTACCACCAATAATTATTATTTCAAATTTATTTTAAAATTAAACTGATAACCTTTAAATAAGTCAATTTTTATTGTAGTTAGAATTATATTTGAGTATTAAAATCAATAGAACAACAAACACTATTATAATGAGAAAAATAATTTTGCTAGGGGAAAAAAACACATATACGGACTATATTAAAAAAAAAAAAAAAACTGTTATTTGATCACTAAATGGAATGTGTACTTTTTTTATTTAAAGTGAAACTTCTTTACCCAAGTTCTACAACTCTAGAAAAAAAAATTATATGGTAATAAATTGATTTCGTGATGCGAGATGAAACAGAAGTAGTAGGGGAGCACAACATTGGTCAATTATAGCAGGAAAATGTTTATATTGTAATAGGAAAGTAGAGGGATTAACAATTCTGGCAATGCTGGTCCCATTGGATGAGCTCCCATAATGTTCTGCTACCCTATTACAATATGAAAACAAAAAATTCTCCTTAGAATTGACTTAGTAAAGGCTGTTCTATTCGAATTATTTTTATTATTCTGGAACTGATATTTTCTGCTTGAGAGAATGCTTACAGCTCCTCTTTGTAATGAGCATGATTCAAAATTGTATCTTGGGGTTAAAAAGTGGAAAAGATAGCACTACAAAATGAGCTGATTACGAATTTTTAAACATTTGAATCAAAATATCTAGAAAATTAAAAATTGGAGTTATATACTGTAAGTGAGAGAAAGTTCAGTATTTCATTCTCTTTTTTTTCTTTTTTTTTTTTTATTAATATAAGGCAATCCACAGCGAAGGTGATGTTTGCCTAGTTATCTACAGGTGACCAACCTGTATCTTAACCATAGTGGGAGGTTAAGTTCTTCATTTTGTGGGACTGGCACTAAATGAAAAAAGTCAACGCCCCAGGCCAGATTCGAACCGGCGGCGCCTGCAGATCTCAAAATGATAGAGCTGTGCCTTACCATCTGAGCTACAGACAGCCCTTCATTCTCTTTCTAATGGCCAATAATTCAAGATTGTATCTTGATGCTACACCGAGTTAGAGAGATGGATGCTGGAAAAGATAGCACTAAAAAACACATTGTTATGGTAAATAATTTCAGTAATACATTTGAACTTTTATTTTTGTTAGCATAAACATATAAGGTATAACCCTTTTAGTTTGTTTAGAATGTTTCACTTTCATATTTTAAGGATAAAGTTAGGTAAAAGAATTTTTATTTTTAAGGTCAACTTAATCCAAACCATTAATATATTTTCTAAATGAGAAATAACTTCTAAGAATGATGAAGCCACCTTAAGAAAGTACTATAAGAGATGGTACAACAATTGATGCAGTATTGGCAAGACATATTGAAAACATTCTATCAAATATTTACATTTCTCATTTTAGCAATCACATCAACATTCACTAATACAAATGATAATGTAATCTATATAGGGGCTGTCCGTAGCTCAGGTGGTTAGGCGTAGGTTTATCAATCTGAGATCTGCGGGTGGTGCTGGTTCGAATCCGGCCTGGGGCCTTGACTTTTTTCATAGAGTGGCGGTTCTACAAAATGAAAAATTAGACTCCCCACCATGGTTAGAATAGGTTGGCCTAGGTTGGTCACCTGTAGATAACCCCCCTCCCCCCACTTGTCAAAATGCTGTATAGGACTTCAATGGGAGTCTTGGGCCGACAAAAGGGCAAAAAAAAAAATGTAATCAATAATTTCACGAATGAAAAGTATAATTAAATAAAACATTATTTACTAATTATTATTACATAAGAAAATAAAATAAATAAAAATGTTATGTTTTGTAAAATAAACATCATGATTAATAGAAATTTAATACATTATTTTATTTTCAGAAGTTTCTCTTCTATATGCCAGTCCCAAGACTGCTACAATTTTTCTCATAGCTTTACAGTAACCAGAATCGAAAAGAAAATATAAAATTTATATTTCAAAAGGATCTATTTCAATTAACAAAAAGGTTTTTAATTTTAAGGTCACTAAACATACCTAAACACTAAACATAGCTAATTGATTAATAGTGATGTCAGATAAATTACTTACCATTCAAAATTCTGTTCCTGATTTCATTACGATGCGCAGGTTTCTGGAGGTATCTTAAATTGACCAAGATCGTTTGCATACAAGCTAATCGTACAGGAAGGATTCGCTAAATAACAATTTAATAAAAACAAAAATTAAAATTAAAATGTACCTCTTCAAAATAAATAATTATTTTTTCCTAATTTGGGATGTCGTATAATTCAATCTTAGAATTTATTTTAGATATAGATTGCATTATCGTAACAAATAAGTTTAGAATTTTTATTAGTTCCCGAAACTGTAACTAAATACAAAGAAATATAAATATTTGGGAATACACACTAAGAGAGGGTCAGTGTTTTTAATTGCTGTTTTTATTCAATTTGTTTGTTTTCCACTAATTTTACAGTAAGAGAATATATAATTATCTGCCACTTCCGAATTCAAACCCCTTGGAGTTAGTAGCACAGTGCTTTTCTCACACCCACGCATGTGCGCAGACACACATATATATGTATGTGTATCAAGGAATTGTCAAGACTTTTTGACAATTCCTCAATCGTCTAACACAGATTTGCTTTAACTTCCATCCATAAAATGTCATTGTCTAGTGTTGTTGGTCTTCCTAATTGATATGAGTCCGAACAATACAAATTATCGTATTTGAACTTGGAAAACTACCTTTGGCATTTATGAACATCTAATGCATCCAGAAAAACATCACAAATATCTTTGGTAACAACTATTACATTACTATCATCGCAAAACTCAAAAAGCAGGCAATGCTGGATAGAGTTGGGCAAAAATTATCCATAGATAAAAATACAACTGAAATTGTCGTGGATAAGATATTTACTTATTAATGGTTTTTCATGAACAAATACTGTTTCCATGACAATTTTAGTTTTAGTTTTATCAATAACTAAGTTTGCCCAACTTTGATGTTGGATATGTGCCTCTTCTGGTATTTAGCTAGCCATTTCACAAAAAATTTTAATTTAAATATTTACAACTAAACAAGTTACTATAACCTTAAAATATCTTTTCCACGACTTTGATGTACAGAATGAGCTGACAAATAACAATCAAATAGTGACATGAAGTTCTAATTAATGATCGTGATCTAATAAAAATAATAACTTTCAAACTAAAGTATTTTGAGGCAACTCGAGTAAAATAGTTAAGTGGAAATTCATTAAGACCACATCGACAAACAAGTATTCTATGACATTTATAAAAAAATTAATACTGGAAGATTATTGATTGACCGTGTGTAAAGATGAAAGGAATATGGTCCGGGTGCGGTCAAAAAAACTCAAATAGTAGAATTATACTATTTTAATGA
>NW_027110368.1:88595-91950 GCF_000696795.3 Halyomorpha halys
TTATAATAAAAATAAAATTATCTGATTAATATTTAATAAGTAAAAATTAATGTGATGTGTATTCAGTTTTAATCTTATTATTATTTATGTTTAAAAAATAATAAAAATTTGTAGTCAGATGTGTTTTTGTTTTAACTGTTTAAAAATAAACTTATTATCAGGACAATTTAAATATATTGAAGGTTAATCTAATAAATTTAACTCATTCTAAAGTTGATTTTTTATGAATCAATTAAATTGATTTATGTAAAACACAGTCGATTTATTTTCAATTAGATAAACAAAAAAAATAGATGATTTAACATTTAGTTATTATTATTTTTATTGAAAAGACAGTAACAATATTAAATAAATTATTATTACTAAAGAAACAAAATATATAAGTATATCTAGTATAAGAACTATAGCAATGAAAACAAAATATTATTATTAAATGTCAACAAAAATATGTATGTATGTACTTATACTGTTATACTCACACATGAATTTATTCTTCTGAAGAGAAGAGTAACAAAGTTGTTATAAACTACTTCTGAAGGGAACAAAAACCAAAGTACTTCCAGTTGTTGAATGAAGTTGCAATATAGTCTCCAATTATGACTAAGAGAAAGTTGATTTTCACACTTTAAAAGCGATCTTGCTAATTCAGATAAAGATGTGTCCTGAAAAGAAAAAACTCCGGCTCAATAAATTTGTTTTTAAAAGATGATTTACTATAAACATTTCAAAATTTAGCAAGTTCTTAGTAATCTAATTGTGTTAATCCAGCCTTCGAATGGTATGTTTAGTTTTTTTTTTTTTTTTATTCAAATTAAATAAAAACCTTAGTAATACAATAACTATAGATTGTTACTAATTTTCATCCTATGTATTTTCAGTATAAGATCCATCCATTAGATTAGGGACCCAGGAGAAAGAAAAACGATAAGTAATATTGACTTTCAATTGAAATATAAAAAAATTTCATACCGACTTTCAGGAAATGCCTAAACTTGGAAATCCTCTCAGTAGTTCAACAAGGAGAACAAATATAGATCTATAAGAAACAGCACAAGAGATAATGGGTCTTTAGAAAACACAAGCTAAGTAAGAGTTCATGGAAGGTGTTTCTCTGCATGGTGAAAACTAATAAACTACGAATCAAATCTTTAACACTAAATAAATACGGAAGAATAATGTGAAATAGATCAAGATCTACATACTCTATTTGTCAATTACAAAAAGACCTTTAATCATTAAAGGTCAAACTGTTTACAGATCACGGCAAGATGAAAGGATCTCAAAATTTTCATAATGAAGCCTGTTTTAATGAAACTTGTTTTCTGACTCAGGATTCGAGAATAAAAATAATTAACAGATATCAGTATGAGCATAACATAAATAAAATAAACCTTGGTGTGCATGGGTTAATTGTTGTGCGCAATTAACGGGGCTTTGTGATTCCCTGGTCACTACAGTACAGTAAATCGCACACCTCACACCATAACAGTACACAACTCATTTCCACTGAGGACATACACTAGGGTCACCTCCGCTAGGAGCTAGCACCGTGCTGCCAGCCAAGGTGAATTCACCAGTAGACCTGCAGTCCTAGGGCATTAGGACCTTTCTAACTGGACCAATCACCTGCCAGGAAGTATTTATGCGATTCTAAGAAATCATATTAGCCTCGGAACAAGACTGACAAATCGGAAATGACATGGCAGGAAAAAGAACTTTACAATAGGGACATGGAACATAAAAACTATCACAGGAAAGGCAGTGGAACTCGTGGAGGAGATCATAAAGTACAAGGTGGACATTCTTGGTATATCTGAGGTCAAAAGGAAAGGAATTGGGGAAATGAATCTGGATAAGGAATGTACTCTCATATATTCAGGAGTCAGTAAAGGTGAATTTGCTAAGGAGGGAGTCAGCTTTGTCATTGGTGAAGCACTATACAAGAAAATGGAGAATCGAGAAGCAGTCTCGCCCAGAATAATAATAGCCAATTTCCATTTGTCTCCTGGTAAAATCACTTTAATACAAATTTATGCCCCTACTCAAGATTCCTCTGTTATAGAAAAAGAACAATTCTACTCTGACCTAGAAAGGATAACATGCAAATTCAAAAGTATGAATAGGAAAATTATTTGCTGTGGAGACTTCAATGTAAGAATGGGATGGGATTATAGAGATACACAAGGAGTTATAGGAAAGCATGGTGGAGAAAGAACTAAGAATGAAAATGGTCAGCGATTGATTGACTTCTGCATCGAAAATATAACATGCTTATAGGTAACTCCTATTTTCTCCAAAAGAAAATTCACAAAATTACCTTCTCAGCAAAGGAAAGAAATATTATTATCAACTATTTTGTGTACGACTGCGATATTAGACACTGGTTCGTGGATGTTAAGGTGATCAGAGGTGCTGAAATAGACACAAACCATTTGCTAATAGTCGCAGACATGAAGATCATGAAGCCTAGAAGCATAAAAATTAAGGCATACGAAAAGATAAATGTGAGAGCTCTTGATGTGGTTGAAAAAAGGCTAGAATACGAGGCTTGTCTGGAAGAGAAACTAAAAAGATTAGACCAAAATGGATCCAGATGAAGAAATCTGGAAGTATATGAAAGATAGCATACTTGAATCAGCAAGATCTATAGTGAAGAAAATAAACACCAGACTAAAGCGCACCAAATGATGGAACGAAGAAGTCCAAGAATTGGTCCATAGAAATAAAGAAGCATGGAAGGCCAAAAGAATTCGTGCAGACCACCTACAAGCGATTAAATCACCCTATCAAAGCTCTAAAGGAATAGTTCGTATCAATGGTCGAGAGTCAAAGCCATTTTCTCTAGAAAGAGGTGTGAAACAAGGAGATAGCCTCAGTCCATTATTATTTATTGTCTTTACGGATGAAATCCACAAAATATGCAGAAGAATGGCTTGGAATGTAGTCGGTATGTGGAACATGAGGACGGTACAAGTACAGGCGTTTCTATACACAGACAATATCGTGCTAGTGACAGACTCTAAGGAAAAATTGCAACAGGCCATTATAGAATGGTAAGAGGAACTCGCCCACAAAGGAATGAGAATTAACAGCCGCAAGACCAAGGTTATGACTATTGCCAAATTGAAGTGAACGTGGGCAATGTACAAGTAGTATGCAGTATTGGAAACAGTGGATTTCTAAACTTACCTTGGAACAATTTTCACTAAATCTGGCAAAATAGACCAAGAAGTGTCCAATAGGATAAATAAAGCAAATAGTATTTACTACCACATATGCAATACTGTTGTGGGAAAGAAGGAGGTAGGTAAGGAGCTTATAATATCTTTAAACATATATCTTTAAAGCAATATAT
>NW_027110368.1:92000-105047 GCF_000696795.3 Halyomorpha halys
TATTTACTACCACATATGCAATACTGTTGTGGGAAAGAAGGAGGTAGGTAAGGAGCTTATAATATCTTTAAACATATATCTTTAAAGCAATATATCTTCCAACACTATTATATGGCAGTGAAAGTTGGGTGACCCAAGACAAGCACATGAGCAGGATTACGGCTACTAACAAAACTAGAAGAGATAGGATAAGTAATGAAAGAATAAGAGAAGAACTTCAGATCCCCTCAGTAAAATCAGTGATTGAACACCGACAGCTCCGATGGTAAAGCCACGTCTTTAGAATGGGGGAAGACAGAGAGCCAAGAAAATGTATGGAGGCAAGGTCGACTGGTAGGAGACCACGAGGCAAACCTAGAAGGAGCTATATGGAACGTATCCACCGACTAGGTCTGGAAAGAGGAAAAACACTGGCTCAGATGAAGGTCCTTGCCATGGACCGAGATATGTGTACCAAGTGGTTAGAGGCTCCTCCACGCTGAAAGGCACTTAAGGAGGATGAGAAAGAAGAGAGAGAAACCTTGGCACGATATACTATAAAGGTCTAAGGCCTTGCCCAATGTACTAAGGAAATATGAGTGAGTTTTACATACTTTTATGTTTAAAAAAGGCCTGGGTGGGACCGGAGCTCGAACTGACCACCTTTGAGTTGGTAGACAGGCGCATTGCTACTACTGTCACCCCCATGAGCATAACAAAAATATGTAAATATATGAGAAGTATTAGACCAGACTTGTTAAGTGAGCTTAAATGATTTATTCAGGTTAAACAATAAGTGAAACAGTCATTTTGAAAAGTAGTCAACAACATTAACTATACCTGGTCAAATACTTACTGTAAAAAACTTTGACAAAATTTACAACAAAAAAAAATTTAAAACTACATATTTTTGTACTTTTAAGGTAATTTAAATAATGCTGTGGCATTTCTAGTAATGAGAGTGGTGATAGACTAAGTGGGATATAGCTTCAGCTGGACATAGGTCTGGAAGGAAAATCATAAAGATCTACACAGGTCACAGAAGATTAAATAAACACACATTCAACCTCAACCTTATGGAATCAGCTCTGTGCCAATTCTGTAATGCTGAGGATGAAACAGCAAAGCAAGCCAAGCTCATAAAAAATCTGTCACATTAAAAACTTCACAATTCTTACAAATAACAAATACTCACCAAAACAAGAGAGAAAAGAAAAACAATGGGTCAGGTCAATCAAAATAAAGAGAATTTTATATAGAGATAGTGACAAGAAAGTAACAAAGCACTTAAAAATGAGAAAATGCCAGGAGATGTAAACACAATGACAGCAAACAGCTGAGTAGGAAGCATAATTTAAAAAAAAAACTTTGAGTAGCCAAACTAAATGCAAACTTGATTTTATTATATATAGTTGATCGTATAACTTTAAATATAAGAAGATGGTCAGGATTGCGGCCAAAAAAGAACAAATAGTTTTTAACAATTTAATGTCCGACGTTTCGCTGCACTTAATTGTTTTTCTCTTCTCGATTAGGTTTGTTGTTATTTTATGTCACTGAACAACAAATAATGCTGAAATCTCAAATCAGTCAAGAAAAAAGAACCTCTTTGTTTTTCTAATGGATCTGTTGTGGCCATGTTGGCCTTCTATTTGATTCATCTCCAATTTTCAAATCAAAACAAGTTTGAATATAAGCAGATGGTCAGGATTCAGTATATATACAAACAAAAAAACAGAAAAGTAGATGTGGGAACAAAACTTAAACACTTAAACACACCAACAGATGGAGAACGAAGAGTTAATTTAAGTTATGTGTTCCCACTTCTACTTTTCTGTTTTTTTTTTTTTGGTTTTTTTGGGGGGGTTTCTTTACGTCTCCTGTACTTTTTTAACTGTATATTTTACATAATTTTTAATTTTTATTCTAACGATCGTTACAATTTTTTATTCTTATCATTATTTATTCATGTTTATTTTATACTAATACTCCTTCCTTTTGTTATTTGTAATTTTCTTATCACTTAATTTTTACATAATATGTATCCTGCCTTAATTTACCTAATTGTATCTGATTGTTGTAATGATATTAGTTCTTTTTTATATCTTTTTAGCCCTGATGAAGCCCTGCAAAATGGGGCGAAACGTCGGACATTAAATAGTTAAATCTATATGTTTTTTTTTTTACCGCAACCCTGACCATCTTCTTATATTCAACCTTGATTTGATTTGAAAATTGAAGATGAATCAAACAGAAGGCCAACATGGCCAGAACAGATCCATTAGAAAAACAAAGAGGTTCTTTTTCTTGACTGATTTGAGATTTTAGCATTATATGTTGGTCAGTGCCATGAAATAACAACAAACCAGATCGAGAAGAGAAAAACAATTAAGTTCTACCCAAATCGTGTTTGAAAATTGCAGAAGAACAATGAAGCTCAGACGCCACTGAAGAAGAACATTACCAACCTTTCAATGTTTCCTCCTGCTCATTGCTACTAATACTTGTTAACATGGTATTTTTATTATTCTTGGGTTCAAATTGAGTTTTAATGGTCTTTTATCATTAAAATTATTCAGAAAGAACTCTGTAGCTATGTAAATTAAATTTACTCAAAATTTGAAAAAAATGGAATCTCATCATTTTGCCACTGAATTCTTTATATTGTTCTAGTATTAAGTCATAACTGATTAATTGATATTTTATGTAACACAATAGTTTCAAAGCAAAATGTAGAAGTTAGATTTAAAAAAAATCTAGAGTAAGAGGAAACATTTTTCAAAATGTTGTCAATCCGATGATTATATTAATTATTATTTAACATGTAAGATAAGGTTAAACAAATGATCAGTAATTTCAGTTTGCTGATTGTTTATCAGGCACAGAGTAGATAAAATGATTTTCATGATTAAACTAACAATAATGAATACTTGTTGATAAATACTCTTTAAATAGCAATACCTGCTGTTCTGTTTCGAAAGCACCAACTTTAACTAATGCAACAAGAGACTGACCCAGATGTGGGACAAAGCCTTCAATCACTTCTTCTACTTCATCTTTCAGCAAATTAATAATTTCTGGTTTCAAAAGAACACCGTATTTTGCATAAATTTTAATAATCTACAACCAAAAATATCAGTGTAAAAATAACCAATTATCATATATAAACAATGTATTAGTCATAATTAGTAGTAAAGCAACTCACTTCATGAAAAGCGCAGGCAACAGTTCTTCGTACTAAATAGTAAGGATCAATAATAAAATTAGTAAATACTCTATGCAGCATATCCAGAAGATATCTGTTGTTATCAGAATAAACAAATTTAGCTAAAGCTGGATAATTATAGGCACAATGCTGCCTGCATGCGACCAATTTATCATTAGAAAATCCAGGATTTCCCTAAAAAATAGAAAATTTAAATTTCTTTGTTTACAAAACTACCTCACTTAATTTATATACAGACATAAAGAAAGAAAGGAAATGATTAATAATAGTATAAATTTTTACTTCCACTTACCTATATATGGAATATGTATTAAGGGAAAGTATTGCAATCGTGAAAAATTTCGAATTCAAGTTTTTGACAGAAATAAATGTTTTGAGGTATTGAGTCCAAAAACCCTAGCCTCACTAAATGATCCATGAGTGTGTGTGTGCGTGTCCATATGTATAAATAGCCTAGCTCAAAAATGTAAAGTCGTACAAGACTGAAATTACATATTTAAGCCAGGAATAAAGCTGGGATATGACAGCAACTTTTTCAATAAAATTGATTGACATGAAGCACCATTTTATAGAATCAATTTTTCATTAATCAAATAATTTTTAGTCAATTTCGAGGATATTCTCAAAACAACTAACAATTTTAATTAAACTTAGTATATCAATGTACAATTGAATGTTCTCTAATATCAGATAGGTCTTATTCTCATTGAAACAGTCAGACATGGCATCAATGACATGGCTCTAAAGTACTTTTATTTTATTTGCAATAAATAACCAGTTCTAATTGTTAGCAGTATTAAATAATAAATAAATACAAAATATCAAAAAAATATGAATAACTAAAGGAGAAAAAAGCATAAATACAAAATATTTAAAAAAATTATGAATAACTAAAGGAGAAAACCGAGACAACCCGATCTTTCCAGATTGCAAGTACATGTTTAGAACTTCGTTTGTTATATTTTGTTATACTGTTGTATTTTTGACGGGAAAAACATATATATAAATCAACCTGGGAAGGTTATGGCCACAGATTTTTTTGGGATGCAGGTGGAATATTCGCCATCAATTATTTGGAAAAAGGGCAATAAAAAAAAAACTTGTTTGGTTATCTTCCAAACAAATGCAATTTTAAGAAACTTTTTAAACCATAATTTTTCGATGGCTTAGGAACCTCTGATAAAGTATATCGAGCTAAAAGGAGATTATGTTGAAAATTGTTTTTTATCTTTCTCTGAGGACTTATTGACCCCCTCCCCCTCGGATTACATAAGTCACAGTGATATTAAAAACAACAACATAGCAAATAGATTTTACCTGGTATTCAGACTTTCCAGAGACTGATTTAGTAGAGGGGTTGGGTCCTTTTTTTCCAGGAATAATACCTTTCTCTACTAAAGCAATGAATGATTTCAAATAGCTCTCTTTGTCAGACTGGGCAATAACTCCTGATAAAGGAAGAAGCATAAAACAGAAGAAAGGGAACATTAATAATAATTATTATTATAATTGATAAAGAAAGATTAAAAATATTCCCGATTTAACTCACTCTCTAAACCAACAACCATCTTCCCATAAGATGCAGCAACAGCCACCAAAACATTTTCATCAAACTTAAAAGCATAGTTACATAACTGTTTCAAAAGAGGCAGGATAACATTTTTGATAGTTTCTAGAAAAAAAAAAAAAAATATATACATATATTAAAAACAATATATCATCATATATTATCAACGCATGAAATATAGAAAAGTTGTTTAGTCAAATATTTAAAGTAAATTAGTAGACCATTTAAAGAAGTGTCACTAAATTATTTATTTGTAAACTACAAAAATATTTTTATAACATTGACCACATAGAATTGACAATAAAAACATATTAAACTAACAGTAAAATATCTCGAAAATAAAAGCAGTGAATTTCTGTGTAGAATTCAGTTCCCACAAGATAAAGCTTTAAATACTTGATAATGAAAGCAAAAATATTTGTAAATAATACATTGCAATGGACATTTATAATCATATGTCTATTTATTGCAGTCTTTCAAATTAAAATAATTTCTATGATAGACAATAGGTGCTTTTCAACAGGTAATACTAAATCATGATAGGTAAGCCCATAGCATTTTTATGGCATTCCTCATAATGATTTTATAAATAGAAGAATCATAATTTCAAAAAAATTATTTGTAATAACTAAATTATATCCCCTTCTTCATATAATAAACAGCAAACTGAACCAAGTTATTACAGTTATGCTGGAAAAATAATCTATATTCAAACTTTATTTATTGATAGATATTACAATCTGCCACAACATTGTTGGGCAATAAGTAATAGTGATGACTGATCACATTTATACTAAAATAAAATAACCTAAAAATAAAATGAGTCAGTGTTTATACTTTGTGTGGTAAGGACGCATTTAGCGGATCGAGCTCAAAAGGATTAAGTACTTGTGTCTACAAGCGATAAGTTTTCACTTTCATTTATTCATGTTTTTTTCTACAAAGTATATCTCTCTCTTTAGTTTTTTCTTTAAGTTGATATATATAATTTTCTATTATTTTTTTTTTTTTGGATTTTAATTATTAAATATAAAATCAGGCTGTATGTCTGAGTCTCCCCCATTAAAACGAAAGAAGGCAAAATTTAAAACAAATACTACTAAAACAAATGACATACAAGAAAAATGCATAAGATTTCTTATAATAAAAAGAGACGAAAAGGATGAAGAAGTTAATTCGTAAGATTTCAAAAAATCTCACTATTTTTTATTTATAAAAGCATAAATAATTTGATCGGGGAAGTAAAATTTGCCAAAAAATTAAAAGATGGAACCCTCCTAATCGAAGTTTTTACAAATACACAATCGGAAAAACTACTAAAATGTGAAACAATGTTAAATAAAGTTCCAATCAAAGTAGAGCCGCATAGTAAGTTAAACCAGAGCCAAAGGGTCATATGGTGTCCCGACTTAAATTTTTGTACGTTAGAGGAAATAAAAGAAGAATTAAAAGCACAAAATGTAGAAGATGTTAAAAGAATGACATATTTTAAAAATAACGAAAAACATAATAGCAATAATTACCTTCTAACGTTTAATAACCCCACTATTTCGCGCGAAATTAAAATAGGATTTTATAATATTACTATAAAAAAATATATTAGAAGCCCGATTAGGTGCACTGTCTGTATGCGATTTGGACACACAAAAAGCAATCCACATGTAAAAGCAATCCACTTTGTCGTTACTGCGGGTAAATCATGATTATTTACATCGGGTACATCATTAAATCATGTACAATATAAAGAAACTAAATTATGATATTATAACATAATACCTTAATAGTAACGACTATTAAGGTAAACATGAAAATAACTGTTATGTATTTTATAAAAAAAAAAATAAAAAAATATGCAATGTAAAACTTATAGAATGGTAAAGTTTCAGGTATATTGTCCTGAAGATGGGGGAAATATAGATGAAAGCAACGTAGATAAAACAAAATGAAATGTAGATGAAAGAAACATATTTTGTTGTGAGAAAATATAGGAAAAATTCCAAAATAAACAAGATATGTGGAACATAATGAATAACTTTCCAATTCATAAACATTGTATAATCTATGTCTGAATATACTCTCTTACCACTATCACCAATGTCTGAATGTATATGACAGAATGTAACTTTGTAATTACTAAGTATTAATAAGTAATGTAATTACTCAATAAGGATTTTTAAAAAATATATCTGTTCTATGAATTAACTGTTTTCAAACGTAAAATCAGATTTCAAATAATCTTTAGGTTTTGATATATAAAGACAATGATCAATAAGCAGTCATAGTTAAGACAGAAGTAGGTGGAAACAGATCATTACTGAAACATTTTCAAATAACACAATCATAAAATTAAAACAAAATAAAGAAAAATAAGCCTAGAACTTTTCAAATAAAGGATATCCAGTTGTAGATAAATTATGTATTCATACCGATGGAAAAATATGGAACAGCATCCACAATGGTTGTATAAGCTATTTCCTTCACCTTAGGAGATTCGTCAGATGCTAGATCAACTATGACAGGTAAAAGCATCGTGCGTGCTGCTTCAGTTCCGATAGGGAGTATTGCAAGGGATAACTGAGGGCATATTGTAGCTCTTACATCGGCACTCACATCCTGACATAATGACAGAATAACAGGAAGAAGATCTCGTTTCAATCTGAAAAAAAATTTGAACAATTTAACCTTTATAAAGGTACCTGATAACTATAATATATAATAGTAATAATAAGCTGATAATTAAACAATTACCTAATCCAACCATAAAAACAAGTATTAAGAAATTTTTAAGGTTAAATGTACTGAATTTTATTGATTTTTTTTCAAGAGATGGCAGCACTTTCTTTAACTAAATTTATTTTTAGTTTCATATAGAGACAAAATCAAAAATTTTCGATCTTTAAATGGATTTGTTGACTAGAACACCATTAAATTCATGCTAATAAGTTTATTTATTTTTTTAAAAATTATTTTGGCATTCAAAAAATACCTGTATCAATATCGGTGAATTAAAAAAACTTATTAAATGTATTATGGCCACTTAATCAAAAGCAAATAAAATGCTCCTGCACAAATAGATTCATTTTTGGTAGCATAAGATGATCTTAAAGCAAAAAATACGGTATGACAATTAAAGGCAGAGAGATTTGTGGCTAGTTCCTATAACAGAGGGAACAGGTATCACTCCTATTTCCATCCTAGAGTTCCATCTTATATTTGCTTGAACTATGTATTTCCAAGCCTTTCTAATATTTTTCCCTTTTTCACTGATACTTAAGGGGAATAGCAGTTTAAAAATTCCAAAATAATTTTAAAGAATACAAAATTTATCGTTAAACAGGTTATGAAAAGGCACAAAAACAAAGTGTTTGAAGTTTGAAGGGAATCTTAAAGAGGAAGAGATTTTTTTAATGAAGGATTCACCTAGAAGATTAAATTTTAAAAAGATTATATACCAGTGTTTTTCAGACCCAATACTGTGTAAATAAACAAAAACCGTAAACTATCATTTATGGTTATTGACACTTTTCATACAAACACCACGTAATATCGACAAGACATAAAAAAACAAAATGATTAGAGAATTCAATTTCCTATGAAAATTAATCTTGTAATTAAGAATCAGTAATCATAAGAGTTCATCATCATGCTATTATGATTAAGAGTCGTTATGAATGATTCTTGTAGGAACTTTAATTCTCAGATGCACTTGGCACTTTTTTTAAGGATGCTGTGATCATGAACATAAAATCCTGGAGTACGCGGACAACATTGTGGTCCTAGGTACAAACCAAGATGATATAGAAAGACTCGCAAAGACACTAATAAGAGAAGCAGAGGAAATTGGCTTACAAGTAAATGAAGATAAAGCATAGTATAATGACATGGTCTGCATAGATGGCAAATCGATTCCGAAAGTAAACAGTTTCAAATACCTCATCTCCACAATAACAACAATAAATGATTAACAGACTGGGATATACCAGCGTGTAAACAAGTGAGAGCAGAGCCTTTAAGAATATTGAAATACCGAAAATCTCTAAAAATCTGAAACTAAGGGTATAAAATACCATGATAAAACCAGCTCTGATATACGACTGCAAAAACTAGGCTTTGATAGCCTACTGGAAAGCAGTAGTTCAAGATGGGCAAGCATGGAGAAGGCAGGTTCGGGCAGCCAAAGATCTACAAGATCTGTAGAGCCAACCGCAAAAAAAAAAATAATAATAATGATTATGAAATATATAGCTATTTATTGATGTGATAAATGAATAATTTAATTAGTAAACTCTTATGTAATACTTCATGAAATTTTATCTGCGTATTTTCCCTCTGCAATAGTTTTCTAGGTGTTTCCTCAAACCTTCCACAAAATAAGGTTTCATTGTTGCGTACCCTTTTTTTCAATGTTTCTCCTAATTGGTTACAGGTATACAAGTAACTTTAGTTTCATCCCTTTGACTCTACTCATACCTAAACTCGACACACAAATGCTTAGGACTTTTAAGAACATGATGCTCCAGTGATACTAAATAACATAGGAGAAGTCACTTCTTTCTTCATTTATTTTGTTGTTCTAAATTAACAAGATTAATATAATTATAGAGTATAACCATACTTTTTTAAAAATACCCATAAATCTTAAATATTAACATGCACTTAACAACATAAAAAATTACTTGATAATGTACACCTGTTAACTCAATAATATCCATATTGGACTAAAAGTCAGCGTTTAACAATAAGATGAAACTTACTCAGCACCAGAATACTTCCTGCTCAAAGCCCCAATAATTTTACAAGCTGAAATTCGAACATTCACAGGTTTTTGGAGGGCGGCTCTTTGCACGGCAATAGGTTGAACCTGTGCAATATATCACCATCATTAATACAGAGAAAAAATTTAATAAATTTTACAAAATAAATCTTAACTGCATTTAATACAATTAATTAAAGAATACATAAGAAAAATATTATTTCCATTCAAAAATAACATCATCAAATTAAATAATATTGCAAAGCTACTAACAAAGTAAAATTCATTTTCATTGATTTATGGAAGCAGAGGACTCCATGAGTTCTATGCAAAGCAAAATTTAAATTGGCTTAATAGGATGATCGGAGGTGATCTTTCGTTACCCCTCAAAGAATCACAAAGATCACATGGATTGAGAAAAAATCATCTGGATGCCATGGGAAATACAAAAATAAACAGTAGTTGTATAATATTTTATGCATCCTGATTAATAAAACATTTATTTAAAGGTTAATAAATGCTAGAAATAAACTATGTAACGTAAAAATTATGTAAGAATTCATTTTTTCTCTGAGATTGTGAATATTTTTGTTCCTATGCAATAAAAAAATTATTTTGTTTCTGTTCTTTATTATGGTTTGTTTCTTGCCCCAGGTAACACGCGACAACTGGTGTAAGAAGCGGGATTTTGGAGAAGAAACTATTAAGACTTTTAAGACCAGAGGATATATCGCGGATGTGTGATTGACACTACAGAGGGATGCTCGCAACATGGAAGAAGAAGCTTCAGAAGTCCCAGCTAGAATCAAGCCTTCAACATACGACTATGTGTCGCATGGGCAACTAATCTGTGGCAGTTCAAGGCAGCAGCCTCGACTGGCAGCTGAAATGGCCAGGAAGGATCGACTGCCCTAATCATTTTATTTCTAGAGGAGACTGTTTATTATTCAGAGCGTGCATGTCAACTTCTCTGGGAAACCTCAGGAATTCAACTATTTCCACAACAATTTCAAGAAGAGACTTTGTGGCCCTTATCTGAGACAGATAAGTGGAGAATGTTCAGGACAAGATGGCAGAATCCTGGGAAACCAATGCAGCAGCTCAGAGTGGAAGTTTTTCGACTACAGGAGATGACTTATATTATGGTTCTAGAGGATACTAGGGAAAACATGGCTGTCGATATTTGTACTGACAGGGTGTGTGATCTGGACCTACAGCAGATCTTAAGATTACCGAGACTGAAAACACTCGATGAAAATGTAGCGAGTGCCAAGATTTCGAAGTAGTCAAGAGAGGTACACAAAAAGGTATTGGAGTACAATATAGTCGAAAGCCTATGGAAAACTCTAGGAGTATGGATAGTCAACTAGCAAAAGAGATTATTACAGGGAAAGAGAAAGGGATAGAGACAAAGATACAAAGGATAGAGGAAGAGGCGATGATAAGAGGACGGTTGATAGAGATGCTGACAGTTACAGATGGAGAGAAACAGGAAAAAATGTTAGACGTGATAAAGATAAGAAGGGAAGAGGGTTAATAGAAGAAGAAGAGAGGAAGTATGTTAACAGACGAATATAGTAAAAGGGATAAAAATAGGAGACAAGATGAAAAAAACAAAAAAAAAAGGGTAATGGAGCTAATAAAAAAAACGACCCAATCAGTTCAAGACATGGAGAGCACTATAATAATGATAAAAAAATTGGAAAATCGGAAAGTAATTGAAGCATAGAAGTATTAGTGACTAAAGACAAATCAAAACAAGTTTCTCCTTGGCATCATAGGAAACATTTAAAAGAAAGATCCCAAAATCTAGGATGTGAAGAAGGTTCTGTTCGGGATGAACAGTTTTTAAGGGGGGCAGTGTAACAATGTTATCTGGTTGATCGATTACAATTGAAATTATCGATGAATTAAAACAGCTGTTTTTTGGATAGTGTGTAAAAAAAGAGTAACTCTGGGTTAGTTAAAAGTGTTGTGAATATTTTTGTTGCTCCACATGGTAGGGCAAAGAGCAGGTGGAAGAATGATATTGATATAATTCATTGCGTTAACGCTCTAGTATATTAGGCAAAAACTAGTGCCTATTAATAACTTTTTTCCTAAAATAAATAAACTGCATCATGAGTTTCCTGTCATATTTTATGACCATTGTCCCCTCAGTATATAGGAGTAACAATTGCTAATGGGGATTGGAGTGGTTTATTTCCCCCGGCAGAGTGCACTGCAGCCACAGAGGGCCTATTGTACGCCGCCTCTTCTCTGCTCAAAGCAGAGCAGTTGCCTTTGCGAATCTGGATATTGTTTACGGATCAACCGTCTCGCAAAGTTTAGGGTCTAAGATGCGATCCTTATCAAAGATAAGGAATTGTATCCTTGCTAATGCATAACATCTACAGATGATGTGGTAAGCAGTCTCACCCTTTCTGCAGAACCAGCAGATAGGGGACTCTATCAGTCTTATTTTATAGAGATGCTTATTCTACTGACAGTGTCCCGTATATAGACCTGTCACCCATCTTAGAGTGCTCCTGTCCATATTAAGAAGAGTGTTACTTCTTTTTGGGCAGGATTCATTTAGGAACAACTCTGGCTGCTCCAGTCCTCTGGTGTTCCTCCAGAATAACCCAGCCTTGCCATCAGCAATCATTTTGATGTGCCTCTTCGCATGGCTGAGAGTAATCCCACATATGGGGTCAGGTGTAAAGGGAGCAGTCTCAGATCCTTTCCTTGCAAGATAGTCCACTCACTCATTACTTTTAATGCCTTTGTGACCTGGCACCCATTCTACCCGCACCTTGTAGGCTAAGGAAAGAGAGTTTAGAATAATGTTACACTCTTCCACCAATTTAGAGCGAGCTATATAACTACCTTTGTTGCAATGTAATACTTTGCTGCAGTGGCACACATAGAACATTATGAATGGTAGTAGGATTAGGGCCTGGATATAGAATGATAAGGCAGTCTGCATTCAGTATTAGGAAATCTCGGAATTGTCTGACCCATCTGCCACTCTCACTCACTCACGCTAATCGGCTTGTTTTTTGGGGCACCGTCTTTCGAGTGACTCTCACCCAATATCTTATTTCTACTGGTTATTCACAGCAAGACATCTAGGATGAGATTGGAGAGGTATCATCCATAAGCCCATATCGACCCCCAGGCAATCTACTGTGAGTGAATATTTCTTTTTTCTCTTCGTTGATCAAATCTCAAACATTCTTATTTTTGTTTACTAACTAACTTAAGTTGTGGAAATTTCTTTTGTTTTATAAATAAAATAGTTTCTTAAACTATTTCTTTTGTTTAAAATTGTTTCAGTTCTGTATATATATAAATCAAAGATCACATGGATTGAGAAAAAATCATCTGGATGCCATGGGAAATACAAAAATAAACAGTAGTTGTATAATATTTTATGCATCCTGATTAATGTAATTACTCAATAAGGATTTTTAAAAAATATATCTGTTCTATGAATTAACTGTTTTCAAACGTAAAATCAGATTTCAAATAATCTTTAGG
>NW_027110368.1:105097-108400 GCF_000696795.3 Halyomorpha halys
TGTTCTAACTGTTCGCTAGTTAGCAAGTAGAACTTTTTTTTTTTTTTTTTTTCTACCCAAATGAGAGAACATTTAAATCTGGGGAAGAGATTAATCTTTCAATTGCGAAACATCCCTCACCCCAACAATCACAAATACAAAATATTTATCTTGCAAAAAAATAGAGATAATGATACTAAGAGATTTTTCAACTTGATACAAAAAATAATATAAGAAACTGAAAAGATGAATCTTACCTCTTTTGATAATATATTGTGAGAAAGAAAAGGAATAACTTCTAATAAGCAATTTAGCCAGGCGTCAGCTACCGCTAAAATAAACAAAGTAAAATCCTAATAAAGACCTTAAAAAAAAAATCTCTCAGTAACTTAAATATTCATACTTATTGGAAACATATTAATATTGAAGTATAACAACGGAATAAAATGCACTAACTAAAAACTGTTAAAAGTATAAATGTGGCAACATACTTTGATCTCGGTGTTCCAGACCTATTAAGATTGTATGTAGAAAGGTTTGGACAAACATATCTGTTGGGATTATCTTCTTTTCTATTATTGTTTTGACTGTCTGACTTGTAGCAATATGAAATTCTGTGCTTGCATTTGGCAAACTCTAAAATAATATCATAAAATTAAATTTTATGAAAACATTTAACATACACATTCTATCAACTAATAAGAAAACATTTTTACTATCTAATTACATCCAATTTAACAGTAAATTACATCCAGTAACAGAGTAAATATCTTGCTCTATGTAAAAAAATAAATTACATCCTGGAAAAATTAATCCAGATTAATGCACACCGAATCTGTAGTAAAAACTCTAATATTTTGACTAACATTTTTAGACTAAGTATAAATAATTTTGAAGATGGTCAGGGCTGCAGTCAAGAAGAAAGAGAAATAGTTATCAACTATTTATATATTTCTGCTGATTTTGCGACCTATGTTCTGGGTTTGCATCAGGGCTCTTAGGTGGAAGTGTAAACAGAGACCCTTCAAATAATAGTTGAGAATTAAAATTTCTCAACTGTGGCTATAGCAGGGAAGAGATGGAGAAGAGGGGCAACTACAATTTAAGGGAACTACAATTTAAGTCAAATTAGTTGATAACTATTTTACTTCCTTCTGGAATGCAGCCCTCACCATCTCTTTCAAATTAACTTATGGATAATTATGGTTAATCGGGCATGCGGCAGACAGGCCATAACCAAAGTGAAACAAGACCACACATGTCAGTTTGTCTGGGCTAAGATACGACATCTATACTTCTTAGCTGCTATGCCCCACTAAACACCACAACCGAGGAATTCCAAGGACTCGTAGATCGTATAGTCCAAGATACCAGAGGGCGAAGACCTGTAGTTATTGCCAGAGATTTTAATGCTTGGGCGCCGGAGTGGGGTAGTCAGTCGACTAACCGTCGTGGAGAAATCCTGCTTGAAGCCTTCGCGAAGACAGAGGAACTTGTTTTGGCAAATACTGGGTCCAATCCTACGTTCATGAGAGGAGGAAGGAGTTCGGTAATTGACCTCACGTTTGTAGGTGACATCCTCCTGCCAACTACTAGTTGGCAGGTCAGCGAAGTGTTCACACACAGTGATCACCAGGCTATCCTGATCACAATATGGAACCGTGAACCAAGGGTCTTTACGAGTGAGAGGTGTGCGGTTCGCTGGAAAAATCAGGACGGTTGACAGGGAATTGTTCCATATCATGATGGAGGCCCAATGTAATTTGTCAGGCACTGCGGAGGACAAGGCTCGACAGGTAATGGGCCTAGTGAACAATGCGTGCGACGTGGCTATGATTCGTTCCAATATAGGTAATGGTAGACTTCCGGCAACTTATTATACGCAGCTTGGTATATGCAGCGAGGAGCAGATACCAGCGAGCGAGAGGCAGCCTGCTGTTTCAGCAATTCCAGGAGGAATAAAAGGACCAGAGGCGAGAACTCCGGCGAGCTATCAAATTGAGTAAGCTACGATGCTGGAAAGAGCTTTGTGATGAAGTGGATAAGGACCCGTGGGGAAGACCCTACTGCACAGTGATGAAGAAACTGAAAACCAGCACTATGAACTCGCCCATGTGTCCGGTGACAGTGCAGAGGATCATTAATACTCTGTTTCCTGAACAAGAGGAATTAAGGCAGACAAAGTCATTGCCCCCATTTGATGTGCTAGCGGTAACGACAGAAGAGCTCAGTGACATCTGCCGAAGCCTTCATATGGGAAAGGCCCCTGGCATAGACGGTATTCCCAATGTAGCACTAAAGGAGGCAATGCAAACCAGATCAGATTTCAGGATGTCTTTAGTTCCTGCTTGTGTGAGGGATCCTTTTCCTCACCATGGAAAAGGCAACGCCTGGTTCTGATCCCAAAGAGCAAAGGAAGGCCATCAGAACCTTCAACCTATAGACCGATTTGCCTGCTGGATACAGCTGGGCAGGCTCTGGAGAAGGTCATTGCAAATAGGCTACAAGAGTTCACAGAAGGAGTGGCAGGACTCTCCAGGAATCAATTTGGCTTCCGGAAAGTGAGATCCACAGTAGATGCTATCACGTTGGTGGTGGAAAAGGCCAGGAAGGCTATAGCAGGGAAGAGATGGAGAAGAGGGGCAAAATGCTATTGTCACGATGGATGTAAAGAATGCCTTTAACACAGCAAGATGGAGCTGCATCCTGGATGCCCTACTGGTATTGAACGTCCCTGAATACCTCAGGAGTATCATTCATGACTACTTTAAGGTTAGAACCTTGATATGTTTGACAGAGGACGGCTCGAGAAGGTTTAAGGTGACTGGCGGTGTACCCCAGGGTTCGGTGCTGGGACCTCTGTTGTGGAATGCCTTGTACGACGGAGTCCTTAGGCTTAGTCTACCAGAGGGTTCCGAAATAGTGGGCTTTGCTGATGATATCATGGTGCTCGTCGAAGCAAAGTATAAAGAAGAGCTCATTCTAAAGGCCAACCATTGTGTCGCTTCAGTTCGAGATTGGCTAGAATCTGTAGGGCTGCAACTAACAGACAGTAAGACAGAGGCCCTTCTCGTCAGTAGCAGGAAAGTGAGGGAAACTATAACCTTGAGAGCAGGCCTACAGAAGACCGATGGTGTCGGTGTATCGTAGGTGTGCGCTAAGAGGGATCAGCGCGTTTCGTACAGTCTCATACGAAGCAGCTTGCACGGTGGCCAGGATTGGTGGGTAAAAACCGCGGTGGTTTTAGTGGGTAAAAATCCCACACACAGAGAGGTATAGGCCTATCCGTGTCTTTTGAAGATTTCCATCGACCCTCGTAAAAAA
>NW_027110368.1:108450-123325 GCF_000696795.3 Halyomorpha halys
AAGTAAAATAGTTATCAACTAATTTATATTATATATATAATTGTAATCCAACATTTTTATATTTGATATGCACCAACAACTAAAAAGCATGTTACATAATTCAACTATTTGAGTATCATAGGGATAACAATAACAAACAAGATATTTATGGCTAACAAGTAGCAGGGGTACACTACCTGTTATTTACAGTTTAGTATCGTGAAAAAACCAAAGTAATTAACTTTAAATAGTTTTAGAACACAATAATAATAAACTCCTTCAATTATTATTCTAGATGTTGCAATATCAAGAAATGTTTCTCACAACTAGAATAAATAATTATTATAAGTTTACAAGATAATCTTTAAAATTTACAGATAGCAGATTATTTAGAAATAAATATCTAAAAAAAAATCTTGTATGTATCTTTTGAAAGAATGCTAACGACATTCAACATTCAATTGCCAATCTCTGTAGCAATAGGAATTATTAAACTCATTTGCAATTTCTGCAAACAGTATAAAATATAACACAAACAAATATATTTTTAAAAAGAAGCATCGTAGTTCATCATTTATTTTATTTCTCACCATGCTTATTAATATATTGCCCATGACATATATATTAATGGACTTTTATATATACATATATATATATATGTATGGCCCAATTAACTGAATGTAATTGCACAGTATTTTTAACATTTAAATTTACCTGTTGCATTTTGGGAAAAAGTTTTTGTAAGCATCCCGTCGGATCCTCTTTGAATATATCAGGTATAGAATAAACAACACTAAGTTTCTGGACTTCCTCTCCAGCCCTGTAAAAAAATGAAAATGCTAAGATTACCTTATTTTGTAAAGTATACCATACATATAATTATGGATACATCTAAAACTATACAACTTGGTTTAAGATATAATGATCAGTTCTACCAAAAATATTTGAAAACAAATAAAAATACTTGCTATTTCAGTGTAGGCATTGTCATAAAATTTAAAACACCAACAACAAAATAATAAACAAATGGTTTCATTGTTTGGTGTAACTACTTCTAAATTTAGAAGGAAGCTGAAATTTCGCAAGGAAGACCAAGATTGACCTTAAGTGGGTTAATAGGTTGCAGGTTCGAATGGAGCACTTATCATCGCATTAGTATGGTCATAGGTAAGCCCCAAAATTGAAAATTTATTCATCTATGACAGTAGAATCACATATAATCCCAAGTGACTCGTTCATGTTGTCCATTCAATACTCAAAAGCAAAGAGCTAAAGTAAGACTTTTTTCGTCGACACCAAGTTTAACAATTGCATTTTTTGAATTCGTTACTTTTATTAATTTACCAAAACCTGTTTTGCAAAATGAAGTTTTATAAACACAAACATTGGGTTCATAGAAGTAATTATATAACCTCACCTTATGAGAAAGTTAAATATAAAACTTAAATTCTTGTTAGGTCTCCTGAAAATTAGTTGAATACACATTCATTTCTCAAACATGGTGGTGACGTATTAACTCTTGTTTCCAACACAATCCACGATATATATGATTACTATCCATCCTGGATTTTCCCGGGAAATTCAAAAGAACAAAACAAGCGTGTGGATACCGACGTTTGTGCTTCCTTTCTCTACCAAGTATTTACACAAGTCTTGGATTTGCGGCAAGTGGCAAACGTGTAGATCCAGCATTAGAGCCGCCAGAACAGTTATTGACCGACAATGACGACTCCTAGTTGCTAAGACGTGAACTCAGAAAAACGCCGCATATTGATGTCTCGTTTCGTGTACATAATTTCGGTTGTACAAATGTAATAACCATGTTGTGTTGTAATATTCCTAAATGTACCATTTGAATCAATAAAGGTCACAACAGAATCTTCTGATCCATAGTAAAAGCTAACGTCTTACAGACAGCATCTCTCGATGGCATTTTTGAACCTAGAAGTACGAGTACCACAATTTGAAAAGCCATGTTGTAAATATCCCCTTCAGAAATTCCCCATAGGAGGCAGTGAGTAATAATATACATTAATGAATCATTAAATTCTAGTGCTATTATTTGGATATGGATATCGTGCTCGGCCATCTCCGGACCTCTAATATCCTCTATCCTTTCGTCAGCACCTTCAACGAATACTTGTAGAAACTGTTATCATCTTGGCGGCCATAATCAAATACTTTACGGAGTTTCCATCCTGCGAGGATTTATGTCGAATACCCATAAAACTCGTCATTATTCCTGTCACTTTACTTTCTAACCAGCAGACCTTTATTAATTGAACATGCGATGTCGAGGTCTTCTGGTATAGAGTACCTCACCTATTCAAGGTGTCTATTGAATTGAATAATTGATTGTATAATTGAAGTCAGAACTAATTAATTATACACAGCCACCTCAACAAGAATGTATAAAAAATCTCAAAAGGATGAAGGCACAAATCTAAATAGTTCCTTTCTTTTAGAATAATGTTCTCTCTATTTCTTTCATCCATCCTGCACCATACGTAAAGATAATTTTTGTATCCTGCCTATCATGCAAATGTGCGCAACATAAACCAATTTTATATTGGTGTTCAACCATTTTTTTGGAAATTTAAACTCGTTTCCCAAGAGGCGTGACAATAAAAACGTGATCTGTGTGAGTGTTAAACAAGTAGTTAGAACCACCATGTTTACTTTTTACTCATTGATGTTTTAGATGTTTTAATACTTTATTTTCGTATCAAAAATGGGAACCACTAATATTATCATTGCCTATTTAGGAGAAGATTGTAATAATTACAATAAAGATCCAAATTATAGAATAAAAATGTAATCTACTGTTATATTTTATTTTTTATTAATTCATGTGCTCATCTTGATAAATCATAAAATAAAGTAATAATTATTTAAGTCTCAATATGTTTGTATTTGTTTCACAAAAAAAAAAAACTATATATACAGAATGAGGAAGCTTATATCTTACGAAAATATGTGCAATGCCTTCTCCACAGGTTTTGATTCCAGAATAACGTCTAAGGAATGCCTTTTAATTTGCTCATTGGTCTAGGAAACAAAAACAGTAATTTAAATTTATGATCCGCTAGTCCCTAGAATATTTCAAAGTAATCCAAAATTATCATTATTTGTAAATGTTAGCTTTAAAAGTTAAATTGTGAGTAAATCAAATTTCATATTTCATATATGAAATAATGATAAATGATGATAAATTTCATCTCATTAATTTCATATTTGAAGGTAAAAAAATCTTAATTACAACTTAATCATTTCATCATAATAAATCAAACATCTAGAAACATAAGGCCCTTCACACACGGGACGCGATGTGCATCTTATCGTCATGAGCAATATTTTGTCCGCAGACGAGGTGAAATTTGTGCCTTACTCGTCATGTGCGAACTTTTGCAAACAGGAAAAAATCGAGTATTCTTTATTAGATTTTTTTTGTGGAGGAGTTTCTCCAGGTTCTAAAATCCATTAATCTGATCATGAACTGTAAGAGAAAAAGTAAAGATTATGGAAATCTCATCTCGTTCTGTGTGCGAAGGGCCTTATTAAACTCCAAGGTCGTTAAAAGTAACTCTCCATCGGTTGAATCATCCAGCTACTTTGTCGTTGGTTTTAAACGAGGTTTGTTTCATTAACCTATTTGCTGAGTTACTGACTTCAGAACTTGTAATCTGCCTAAGATTTTGTACAATTTTTTTTTGTAGTAACAAATAAAATGGCTGTGACGACCAATCACTAAATATCACAACTATGACAACTATGCCATATTTACACCATGGTTCGAATAGTGATCTGTAGGACTCTCTGACTCCTTCGAGTGCCTCCAAAACCTACGCTTACATAAGTTTTATCACAATCTTCATACTTATAATTCCGGTGTGGCAACCCCAAGACTATGGAGCGTCTACAAAACGTCAACAGTAAGAGTTGTATTCATCGCGTTTTAGGAGCAGTTTAAAGCATGGTGCTGAGCAGTCTTCAACCCTGATGCTGGTCTGTTGGGGAAGAGAGCTTCAAAAGTTCAATTAAATGAAATAGAACGATTTTATCATCCTGTAAAATGTCAAACATACTCAATACCTTTGCTGTGTTTAAAAGTCTGAATACTTGTTACACTAAGTAGTGGTAATCCCACGATCTCTGTTGTTGGACTGTGTGATGTTGAGATAATATATAATTATAGATACTTATCAACACTGCTCGGTGAAGAACTCAAAATTTTTTGAAGCAAACAACTGAATGTAGAGGGCATGACGCTTTCTTGACAACTCGTCTGCGATCGTGAAGCGAGGAAGACGAGAATAGTAGTTTTAGCACTTCTCTTAAGCATCGCACGTGTAACGACCTTTGTCCATCTGCGTTTTTCTACACAGCCATGTGGCTCAAAGTTCTTAACAGATCACGAAATAGAAATAAAATAGAAGGAAAGAATGCAGATACATACATAGATATACTTGCAACCATGAACAGAGATACGAATTGTAAAACATAAATAAATATTGATGTCATTAAATATGTAAGCATTATAAAGTAATTTGTAACACTGTATACTATGCGGTGTTATAAACTCATAATTACATTTCGCTAAACATTAAATGTTTCTGGAATAATTAGAGACAATTTCTGTATTACAATATAGGACGAAATTATAGCAGATTGTTATAACATCACTGTAAAGTAAACTGTGTAACCTTCCTACTTGTATCTGTTTATTGTTTCATATATCTGCCTTTATGTGTATATTTTAATTGAATAAAAGCCTTTCTAAAGTTTTTACATTATAGTTTGATTTATATCTATTCAATTCACAACACAGATTGGTGGAAAGCAATATTCGGTGTGTCAAAGGGTTAGATTAGAACTCCATACTAAAATTTGTCACTGATGAGGAACTTATTTATTAGTGTCCAACTGTTAAAAACCTTTATATTTGTTTTGAGGTAATGAGCAATTGTAAATATCGCAACATCGCCTTACAAATTGTAATGGGCAACTAATATTTTATCAAATTAAAAGGGTCTTCCTTCAACATTTCTGTTTCGGATGGAATCTTCGGACCGGGATGTAATATACTTACATTCAATTTTATCTAAAAAGTGCTTCAGTCGAGACTTAGTCTTTATAGGAGGCACTGCAATAATCCAAAAAACTTTAAATGAAAGTGTAAATCTCACTAACCTTCAGAGCGGATGGAGGTGTGTCTAGATTAAACGTTGCTATGTCGATAGCAACAGGCTGTGCTTCTTCTGGCTTCAACTCCATTTTATAAAATATTTTTGAATTGGTAGTTATTAATCTGATCTTAAGAATATCCAATTCCTGAGAGAAACAGTTTATAAAACAAAACATTGATGTTCCGATGATTTCATGTATCTAAGGGAATAAATAACCTTCTTGTATATTCAGCACACTGATGGAAACCATGTCATACTAACAGTTTGATATTGACTTTACACCTGATATTCATTCATGTTCATATGGATCCAAATTAACTGGGAAGTAAGCTGCTGAATGATCTACGATATAAATTAGTGATAGCATTTACTCATAATAATTATTTAAGAAATTGATTTATGTACTATCAAAATAAGTTAATTTACATTTGTAGACAAGGAAAAGAAGGCATTTATCTTCAAAATAATAACGTTAATTTGCCCTTATAACTCCCTGGTTCAGATATATGTTCCTAAATGTAGTGAATTTTACCCTATTGTAAAAGTTGTGGGTTAGAGTGGAAATAACAAAGCGAAAAAGTAAGAGGGGAGTGCCACAGCAACCCTCTAACTATAACATGATCCACGTATTTAGAAGCGATCAGCTATCATACAGAGAAGTAAGCGTAACTATGATACATTATCTCTACATGAGGGTCTCTTCCTCCACCACTCCAAATAATTAATTGCTTTCCAAACCCCACTTCACAACAGAGAGAACACAGAAAATAGCACCAGTACCAGTTACAATAAACAAGACCAGCAGCCTATGAGCTAGATCAGCCCTCTCCTCCTCATCCCTGATCCTTTGAACACTCAATTTTATAAAGTATTTTATATTACTTACCAAATATTGGTTATTTGTTCAAATCGCCTATCTTTTGCTTCCTTACTACCAAGATAGGGAGGACTTTTGTATTCATGAAGGAAATAAAAATGTCTTCCAATTCGAAAATTTTCACTTGTGATTTACAGGTTAGATATGAAGGAGCAAGTTTGGTTCCCTTTCAGTAGTCAAATTTGTGTTCGAGCGAAATAGACCAAATCGGTATCCGATTTTGACAAACTTTTTAGAAATAGTACGAGTTGGTCCTAAATATATTTTGCTAGATTCCGTCCACAACTCTTTCAAGGGTAAACATATATTTTCGGCACAACTATATTTCGAAACCGTTTAGTATGATTTCGCTCAAGTTCTGAGGAGAATTGAGGATTACTGTAAAAATACTCCAGTATCAATCATATCAAGTCTCAACTACTTATCCTAAACCTTTGCCTGTGGTTTCTATTATCGTATTTCTATTGACATGCATGTTTCAACACATCTCCCCATGATTTTATCAATCATATTTATTACAAAATATAGAATTTATTTTTAAACTTGATGTATTTAATTATATATAACTACCTACCTTCCAGCAGAAATGATGAAGATGTTATACTTACCTATATATAGATCCTAATGAAACTCTACAATGCAAGGGCATACTCAGGATCAAAACTATGGGTTCGTAAGCCCTAGTCAATCGGGGGGGACAAGCAATAGTCGATCAGGTTGTGACATTTCAGCACAGCAAAGAATGTCGAGGTGGTTGTGCTAGAGCTGACTCCAATTGATAATGTTGGGTGCTCTTGACCAGAAGGCCTCGACAATGCGTGTTCACTTAGGTGAGGAAGTTGATTAGGAGGTGATTAGACAGGATGAGACTTATAGGTGCCAGCCGAAATTCTCTAAGGATGGTAACCTCGTCCTATAGGATATTATTCAAGTAAATGCACGCCCGGAGGGTAGCCAGCTGTCTTGCATGAAAGTAACTTCGTTCTACCGGGTACTACTTCTGTAGATACGAAGGGGTTTGTAAGCCTGAATTTAGCCAATCACCGGGTCCTACGAAATAATAAGATGTGTAGGAAGGAGGAGATATCCAAATAATAAAATACAATATACAATTTAAAAATTTGGTAGTAGAATGTACTGATCTACTATCTAAATTGTTATCCTCTGCTTCCTAAGGTGTTTCTCGTGAAGCGAGATTTCATACCTTTTTTTTTTCGATCCCTCTAAAACATGAATTATAAAATTGCATTACTTATGTGTGACATAAATCAAATTAAATACAACCTTTTTCTACCGTTGGTACTTGAAGGTATACAGTGAAATACTTAGCTGAGGTTTTGATGTGAGAATTCTCCTTAAATATTTGGAGGTAGGGGCCTCCGCGTGATGTTTAAACAATAGAAGAACAAATAATAATTAAAGATGAAAGCTAATAAGTAAATGATAATAATAGTTAGAAGTCGAAAAATAGTAGGGGGGGGGGGACAAGAGAAGAAAGGACTTAGGGTAGGGTGATGTTGATAGGGTTTTGGGGCCACTCCACCTAGTAGGAAGGGGGTGACTGTACGGAATAATGGATGGACCGTTCAAAAACCTTAATGTGTCTCTGTGCAATATGTTGTACTGTTTTTAATTGTAGTCCGTGATGTATGTGAGTCAAACATAAAATACTGTTTTGGTACTGTTGTAATGACTTCAGGGCTGTTGGGTATAGATAGAGTAACAGTGGTGCTCCGTATAGCAGTGATGGTCTCAATATGCCTTTGTACATGAGTAGTACGGTTGATCCAGTACGACATGGCATCACGTACAAACCTGGCAAATTTTACGAGCGCTTCGGACATGGTTCCAATTATATAGTGTGCCCGACAGAATTTCTTCCGACAATGGGATAGAATTCGAGAATACAAGCATCAGAGAGGAAATGAGAATATCGGAAGTGGTTTGGCACCTCAACATCCAAAAAGCCGCGGAGGAGTACTCTATGTAACGACCTACGAGTGTACCAGCTAGAAAGGGGACTGGAACCTGATGACACCATGGAACCCGCAGTCGCAACATAAAACCATTTCATACACACAGTCACGGGGTTTGCCCCATTCGAAATTCCTTTTGGGATGCGGGTGCGTCGACGGACTGCCGTGGTACTTTGCCGAGAGAGCATGAAATGACCGGTAATGTTTTTGGCCTTGCATGAGCTATGTTTCAAACCAAAGTCAGGAACAGGATTCGCAAGGAAAAAGTATAAGAGTGGTACAACATAACTTCTGCTCTCTATACCTGCAATTTCATAGGCGTTAGTGCAAATTTCTTCGGTGAACAACGATACATTCCGGGACCCAATTCTGAATCTATCTCAGAAACCCAACCGGTAGCAGTTCCACCTCTACCGTCAATCACCATGCCACAAGCACATTCTAATGCCCTGGAGTGAAAATCAGGACGGCAATGGCCCAAGACCCCGAACTTGCTTTTCCGTATTTCACTCGGCAATCCACAATTACATGTGCCAGCGAGTATGCGCTAGGAGCGATGTTGTCTCAGGAGGGCGAAGGGGGACAGTGCCCAGTGGCATACGCCAGGAAGGGCCTTATGAAGACGGAAATTAGATATAGCACAATGGAGCGAGTACTCCTTGGAATAGTGTGGTCTGTCGATCACTTTGGGCTATATGTGTTCAGTAGAAGGTTCAAGTTACATTCTGACCACAAACCACTCCAGTGGGTAGGAAAGCTGCAGGAATCGTCAGCCAGAATTATAGGCTGGAAAGTGTTCCCAGCCAAATATAACATGGATGTACAATATAAACCAGGTAAAAAAAAAAATGTGGTTGGCTGTCTCGATCACCGTGAAACAAGAAAAGGGACAATGAGGCTGCGAGAATGGACGCCAAGAAAGAAAGAATATGGGTGACCATAATTGACCTCTTCACTATTGCGGCAATGGTGCACCAGGTGCGAGACAGGTTTTCGAAGGTAGTTGTGGGCCGTTCATCTCGTTGGATTGAGGAGAGAATTCGACAACTTCTTGATCCGAAAAGAAATGAAGGATATCGATGTGATGCGGCACCTTAACACACCAAGAACGATTGAGGTCGAACTTCCTCCTTCTCTGGAATTAGTTCGAGTCACTCTTTTTGCGCACTCACAATAGACTATTGTAGGGCGAAGTGCTGTCCACAATTATCACTTGTTTCAGTAAAATTTCTATTTCTCCCCTAATGTGTCTACGAAGTGCCTGGGGATCTAACCTCTCCTTCACGCTATCCTGCTTCAATGTGATTTCATGCAACGTTTTCCTGTAGCTCTCAGTACTTCCCCTTCTTTACAAAAAATATCATATTGCCTCTTTTCAACCTCTAGTTAATCCTACCCATTCTCGCTTAGTCATACACCAGCTTCTGAGAGCTGTACCTCTTCACTCCAATTCTAATATCCCACTGAACACCACTATTGTTTATCTTCACTACCACTTTTTCCTAAAGATCTCATAGTCAATAATTATCAGTGATAATCAATGATTATCTGGTTGTCTCAGGGCATTTTCCTCATTACATGGACTGTTACCTTTCCTCCCTTAGCCCATCAGTTACCCAATCCCATTTCTGTTTCACCTTTAATGCTGCAAGGCCTACTCAGAGTGATCAACAGACAGTTACATACTCGGACCTGTAGTTCCCTCTCTCTACCACTCAATCTCTCTAGGGTCTGTCGGAAGACGAATGTGTTTTCCAGTGTCAATCAGACAGTTCTTCATTCATATAATAGGCAAACCAACTTGCTCCTCTCACATGGTGGTTCTCCAACGTGCGGTCGCAACTCAGTGAGTACACCCCTCAAAAACTCTCCTCGATTCTACCTGTTTTTCCGCTTCTTCTCCATGTCCTCCTCTTGCCTTGACTACAGGAGATACCTACCGCTGATGAACCGCTCAATGATCTACAGGTTAACACTTTCACTAGGAGAGGATATAAATGGATAACCACCAGTAACGCGGCAATGGCGCATCGGGTGCCAGCACAACTTGTCAGAAGCAGTGTTGGCAGCTTTCCGATTGTGGTTTCAATTCTACGGAGCTCCGGGGCCCATCTCATCAGATGCAGACAAAGAATTCGACAATGCCATGATTCAAACATAAATGAAGGAGCCTGATGTAACGTGGCATCTCAACACACCAGAGCACCCCAAGAGTAGAGGAGGCATAGAGTGGCTTCATAGCACGTTGTATATATTATATTATATAGGCTTAATCGATACTTAAGTTATATATATACATAACTTAGGAGTAGTCGAGAGCAAAATGCAAAAAAAAAAAGTTATAAGGAACGAATAGAAGAGAAAGACTGCCTTTATTGAGTTCAGTACCTCTGGGCCCAATTTCATTTTTAACACTCTAACCTTTATTCTATAATATATTATATTGTAGTACCTTATAGGATACACTTTTCAAAGATAAATAAACTTAATCTTTCGGTATTAGTCATTTGAGCCAGCAAGTTACTTATTTTTTGATTTTCCGCAATCAACATATCAACGATACAATTCACAAGGAAAAAATTAGGTTTGTCCACTGAAACAAATAGCTTTTATGCACATTCCTCACAAGCCAACTATATTAAAATACAAAAACAAAAATAAATAAATATATCAAAATAAAAAAAATATGTAGAAAATTTAAATAATAATTATTTTTTATTTTTCCTATTGCCACATTGATTATTTTGTAGCCAGATTGCATTTTGAAAAATCAGATATCATTTCATAGATCTGAAACGCGTTGTGTAGTTTAATAAAAGTTGGATTGCAAAATATATTCAGCGGTTTGAAAATTCAAATTAGATTTATATGTACAGGTATAAATAATCCTGTAAGTGTTTACCAATATAACAGAAAAAGACTTGGAAGTGAAATTCTAATAGACAAATAAGGGTTGTTATCATGAAATATGGGTTTCATGTTGCGTCCCTTTCTTTTCATTATTTCTCCAAATAGAACAGACAAGTAACTTAGTTGGAAAAATATTTGTATTTCTAATATTTATTCTAAATGTTTCTAATTATAATAAATTTAAAGAATTATTTATTTATTCTTTTATAACTTATTTTTTGAAAGTACGAATCAGACAATAGCTGTGGATAATTATAAAAAAATTATAACATCCAATAAAAAATATTAAAAAAGTAAAAGCAAATAATAGGTCAAAATCTCACGATTCAGGAAATACTAATAGTAATTATTAATACTAATTAAATGGTAGATAATAGAGAAAAAAAATTAATAATTATTTTCAATATAGGGGTAGAAATAAATAATAGCAGAATCCCAGTACAAATTTACTTTGACTGTTCTCAAATTTAGGTATTGTTCTTAGAAAGTTAGTTTTAGCAGCCTTGAGTTCGTTCCAGCTGGTAGCTACCTCAAATCATTTCCTTCCATTTGTAAACAAAAACATATTTTTCTATTTATGATTGCTGTATAAATGCCATAATTTCAAGGAATGTCTCATTGCTTTCAGTGAAGGATTCTGCAAGTGCCTATAAGGCCACATTTTTAAAAATTTGTCGTTAACTCTTGTTTTTGCATCTTATTTTCCTTATTATTGGATTGGTGTTTTTTAACCTAATTTCAGTAACTTCTATTTTCAAAATGCAGTTTACAGATCCGAAATCGGACCATCCGTTCAGGAGTAAATAGAAAAGTAAATTCTGGTGCGTCCCATGAAGCAGTACATTTAACCTTAAGCTGTGATATCTACTATAAGGTACTAGTTAGTATCAATGATTTTGAAAATAATAGTGAAATAAAAATAAAAGACTGAACGATTCAAAATTATTTACTTAAAAGTATATTCACAGTTCCATAACATATAATATTTTTATAAGATATAAAAGTCTTTTGAAATTATGAAACATATTTTCAAAATTATGAAAATACCACAAAACAATGTCTGGTATATTTACAGATTAATTTATAATGAAAAACTAAACTGTATTAACAAAAAAAAATCAATAATCATGATCTTATTCCATACATTATTTTTTGAAAAATAAAATTCCTCGTTTTTAAATACTAGTGTTTTATAAAAATCACATCTAATTTTTAATACAAAATAGTTGGCGAAAATTAATGAACACAAGTTTTATTTGAAATTATTGCATAATGAAATTCACTTTGAAAATTTCTTAAATAAAAGAAATAATCAACAAATTATGTAATGATCAAATAAATGTATTACAAACAAACATAGCAATTAACATTTTACCTTATTTTCATATATGAAGTTGATATATTTTTCTCAACCTTGTATGAAGGTTCAAATGAAATGAAAGAGCAAAAGTAGGGAAATAAAACAATGTACAAACAGAAAAAATGTGTTGCGATTAAACAATAATGTAGTCATCTTAAAAATGGATTTATTGGGCTGAAAACCGAAGGTGACTTGAGAACACCGTGTCTAGGTTTTTTCTCAGCATCAAACGGTACACTAGGGCTGTTCTTCAGCGACATTTTGTACTCTTTTTCTTCTAAAACAAATTTAAAAAAAGTAATGTTAAGTCAATTGGGAATATAATTATTTGTTTCTTTTACCAATCTAGAGAAAAAATGACTATTAAGAAATTATTCAAACCTCTTGATAATGTTAAATTTTTCTTATCTCCCTCTTATTTATTTATAAATATAAATATAAATATATATATAAAATACATTAATTAATTTCCTTTCAAATACCCATTTAACTCCATTTAAATACAGCAGAACCCCTATGAATGTATTGAATTGGAGAGAACTCCTGATATATCCCATGATTATGTGTCAACATCTTCAAAGACCTAATTGAAGTTTTCCTGAAACTAATTTTTGTCAGTACATGGTAGAGAAGTTTGATTTGGGAGTCATTAGCCTCAGCATAAATATATGTGACGATCTCTAAGCTATTTATTTTAACTTCTTCAGTTGTTAGTTTTTATTATTATTTTTTTTTAATCTTGAGTACTCAGTATGATCATAAATCGGCTAACAATATTATTGATTTATTTATTCCAGACCAAGGTTTCATGATTTTGAGGATGTCAACCCTGCATTTGAAATAGCTTCTAATCACAACCTGTAATACATTCAAGGTAATATCCAACAAACTTTGAAGGAGGATTGGTGTTCCAAGCATAGGAAAGGGACATTTCTCATGGCTGATTAAGAAGAACTACCTCAACTTAAAGGCCTTTGAGTATAGGCGGAAAGAAACTGAGAGTAGTGATTTTAGTGAGAATATCTTTTTATATTTTAAAAGAATATCCAATTTAAAAAAAATATATCTATATTGATATTTTTATCAAATAGTTTTTTTCTTTTAATATATTGAAATATCAATTTAAAAAAAAATGTCTTAAAGTACAATGAATTCGACATGTTGAAAGTAGGCAAGAGGAATGTTTGTTCGTTTCAATATTTATAATGCCTGTGGTAAAACTAATAACCAACCCCTTAACAATATTTATGATTTAAACATTTAAGAAATATAGTGATTTTAATAAAATAAAAAACAAAGTAGAAAATAATACGTATCAACATTCTCAATGTGTTATCAGTAAGAGATAATTTTAACTTAGAATTTCAGAATCAAGACAAAGTAAATTAATCATTGATATAGAAGGTATCAGAAAATAATACATTTAATTCAAAAGAAAATATCCAATATTTAGTAATATCTATTCCATTATAAATATTAATACTATTCTAATGTTGATGTTTAGCTTAAGATAAAAATATATTGACCTGATATATCAAGATATTGATGTTTTCTAAACTAATAAATCAATGTTTGAAAAGTATCAGTATGATATAAATACATATATTAATGGGTTTTTTTTCCAGAGCTCAAAGACCTGCTCCAGGGAGGCCACCTGAACACTAAGAAGTAGAAGCTAAATGAGGAAAACATTCTATATGTGTTGGCTCTGTGCTGAGTCCCAAACCACAGTTCAACTCCTCTTTAATTGTCCCAACTGTGCTGTCTACTGTGGAGATAGAGATGAAAAAAGATCCTATTTTATATAAAATTGTAGTTTACATTTTCTTTGTAGGTCATATTTTTCCCTCATTTCCATAATTGCAACTGTGCATACTACTTTTATTAACAATTTATAGTTGATGTACAGAAATTTACTTCAAGACACCAGGTTTTAAAAAATAAAATCAACAATAGGGGTATTCATGATGTTGGGTTAAATGTAAAATGTTTTACCAAGTTAAATGTTTCAAGTATAGGATTGTGAGCAGTCCTATTTAAAGTCATGCTAAATGGTAAATGCATAAGAACTCCTACCAGATTTTTTGAGCAACTTGTTTTATAACCTTTCCTGCCAAAATTTCATGTTATTGTTTACTTCTAAGTTTTGATTAAAGTAATTTATTACATGTCTAAATTGAGTGAAAAGTGGAAGTTGCGTGAAAGTTTGGCTACTAAGTGTCTTGTTGATCTTCTAACTTGTGAGGAACAGAATCAAGATGAGCTAATTGACAACTTTCATTACATTACTATTATTGTCATCCATTGCTTAGTTAGTTTTGAAAACATACAAAACCATACCAACACAATCAAAACACAAACTACGGGAAAGTAACCTAGCACGACAAACACATTTTCCATTTAACAGACTTTCAACCATGTTATGTGTTATATTGTTTTAACATGATAAAAGAAGGAAATATTTCTCCATGCTTTAACATGTTAAGATTAACACAACTTAAGATCACGAATACCCCTAATACTGAAAACAAAAATTTATGTATAGGGGTTCAACTGTACTCAAATATAAATTATATATTAAGATAAT
>NW_027110368.1:123375-125924 GCF_000696795.3 Halyomorpha halys
TTTTATAAATTATAAATGAAACATATTTATTATTCCCTGACTAATTAGAAAGATATTGTATACATATATTTTTTTCTTTTTAGTACTTTAAAAACCTCACCTTGTGCAGTATTTCGATTGAGATGAAATGATACTTTTTTTGACCTATTTAACATTGTATTAATGGCAACCTATAAAATACATAAAACTGCATATAGTTTGAGATACAGTGCAAACACATTTAAATGCCTTTTAAAAAAATATCAATACAAATTACAAGAGTAATAAATAGTATTGCCAATGTAATTTAATAGGCAATAGAATATAAACAACCTAACTTGGGAGACTAACTCATCATCATAGTCAATTGAAATATCTTAGGATTATAAGTAAAACTTCCACCTGAGTATTCAAAAGCTTCTGGCGCTTGAAAGTATTAGTCTGGTCTAGAAAGCAGACATTCCTCTTAATGCTGTTTCAGAATTAGGTAAGTCTCATCATCATTGTATGTTGGACCACAATTCACCACCAAAATAACAGGAACGGTTACAATAAGCATTATCTCTTCAAGATATATAGGAACAATGTTAATTTTAAAAATCTGGGTAAGAATTATGGGAAACAGAACAACATCTCCTATCCAAACCTATTCAGGGAATTAACAGAAGACACTCTTTTAAAAGATAAAATAGGGATGAAAAAATATTAAAGCAGACTAATTTTAATGTTTTAGTACAAATACGTATTATTTCAAAACCAAGATTCTCTTGCACCTTGAAGAAGTTCGGCTTTGAGGCCAGTCGGTGTCATATGGATGAGCCAAGAGGACAAGATTTCACAGGAAATATTGAGTATATTTATTTCAGACTAACCTGATAGTAATTGGTATTTGTGTCATCCTGAGCACTAGGATTGGTTAAAGAAAGAATTAAAGCAACAAAAGTAGATGAGCTAACTTGAATAAATAGTATTATTTAAAGTTACCTTTCAACTGCAACAAAAGAATTAAGCCTCTATTCCTGTCCAACAGGAAAAGTTCCAAAAACATTCATAAGCTTTATCACACGTTAATCACACTACACTATTAAAATTAAGTAAGCATCTTATTTCTATAATGTAATACAGAATATCTACTTTGATAGATTTTGTAACAGAGATAACAACTGACTTACATTGATGCCGTATAGTTGTTCCATTTTCAAAAGGACTACAATAACAAACCAAAGCACAATAAAGAAGAAAGCAAAGAATAGGCTATTCAATGATAAACTATGTTGTAAATTACAGTCAGTTCTCAACTTACAATGGAGTTCTCTTCATCTATTTCTAATGTATGTTGGAGATAAATTTAACTACAATTTATTAACATAAAATATTTTGTTTGTTTACATAGGAGTACAATAATAAAATAATGACATACATTATATTTGGATATAAAATTGACTTTTTTTTTTTTTTCGTTAGGTAGTAAGTACTGTCAGAACATTGGTTAACGGAATCGATTGTATCTATCCGGCTTCTAGATGAAATCAATTGAATCATTATGTTTTACATTACAAGTTTGCAATTAAAATATATATAAATTGTAATATAAAAAAATTATTTAAAATAAAATAAATGTAATTTTATATAGTTTCAACTTCATTCTCTTATCTAAAGTATAGTTTTGAAGATGAGTAGGTCAAATAAAAATATTAAATAAATATAACAATTTTTATTTTAATTATATATATAATATTATAGACTCTTAATCGCAGGATGGGCTTCTAGGCAATCAGAACACACTTTTCTATCAATAACACTTAATTAAATTTATAACTATTGTATAAATGTATTAAAGTATAGTTAGAAACAAAACTAACCAATTATACAATCTTCCTTTGATGATTGATGAGTCTTGATGTTTTCTTTCTGATAATGCTATGTCCAACTCTATAACAATGGCTTGCAATCATCTATCTTTCAGGAGACGGACGTCCTCTCACCAGGCAATTCCAACCAAGAGTCCTTTATTCTTCTTAGGTGACTCTTCGAGATCTTCTTTTTCAAGATGTCTACCCTTGAGCTAAACAAAAGATGATGAGGACCTCCTGCATCCAGAAAACATCATTCCCAGCTTACGGCTAAGAAAAGAATCCTTAAAAACCAAGTTTCCTACCTTCCACTTCTTTAGATGTTAGTTCTTAACATTGATTATTGTAGTACAATCACTTTACTTGCTATGATTTATGATGTAAATATTTTATTGATGATTGTTATTTTCTTCTTTGAATATTCTTTTTCTATAATTATGGCAAGGAAACAATAAAAGTTGAAAACTTTCAATCTATGTTCTCGACACAAACAATACAATGGACACTTCGGAAGGACGCACGACGCGCGCCACCATCTTCTTTATTTTGAAATAACGTACTTTTACTTTTTATATGACTGGTGAAAATTGGTTAGCTTGCTTTTGGGTTCAACAAAACAAATGAACAATATTTAACGTTGGTACATAAAAATAAAAACATATTAAAAATCCTTTATACATAAAAATATACTATTTACTCAAAAAGAGGATATTAAAA